>NC_134239.1:76370510-76443010 GCF_965152275.1 Natator depressus
GCAGGCCTTCATTATTTACTGAACCTTATCACGTAAGAGAAAAGCAGCCATGGGTATCAGAAAGCAGCACTGGTAGAAGAGAAAGGGGTGGCTTCCCCACCTCCTTGATTTAGGTTCTTTATAATTTTTGTCATTCAGATGAATCAATTTCTGTGAGAAACTAAGTAAACAGGATTTAAAGAAAAACAGGTTTCTCACCTCTGAGACCTCATTAGAGCCATATAGATCTACTATAAGAGCTGATGTTTCTCATGCCACAAAAATGGGCCAACAAACTTGCTTTTTGTGAGATGAATTCTTTCCCCCAGTCACTCACAGGTATGGAGAAGTTATATGTCTAGCCATGCTATAATACAATACAGAGAGGGCTCATAGTCATATAAGTGGTTTTATCTTGCAGAATGAAAAATGTTTATTGGTAAACTTTAAGGGCTTGCTCCTACTCCCACAGAAGTTTATGGGCTTGAATCTGCACTGCCTTGCAACTTGTATAAGGACTGACACCTCTACAAAGTGGACCAAAGATGGACCAAATGCAAAAGACATGACATGAATGAATGGGCATTCCTGACATAATAAATAATAATAATAATTAATAATCAATACTAAGGGCTGCCGCATAAGCCTCTCAAAGCATTTTTCAGTGGAACTTGTGCTCCTAATTCACTTGGGCACTTTAGAAACCCCTCTACCCGTAGTCACTTAGTGAGTCAATGACAGAGAAGAAAATAGAACCCAGCTGTCTTATACTAGACAATACTGCAACTCCATTGTGATTACTAAGTGCTGTATAAACCACACAAGTGTTTAAAAAGCTGACACAGTAAAATTAAGTAGAAATGTCTTAATATGAAATTGCAGTTTTCTCTTTAATGTCTCAGTGTGAAGTTCCTGTTGCCTCTATTGACTATCAAATCTTAATGTGAAATTATGACAATGAGAACTATGATGAGTTTTTTAAGGGGGACATGGGGGCTGTATAAAGTTGCTTGCAAATGCAGTACATAAATATATACTATGCATTGTCAAGCTGAAAATTGCACGGTTAACCAATTGATAAGCTGCTTTTATAAGTAGTCTTGCAATAAAGAAACAGACTTGACCACTTCTACAGTGATTCCTAGCTGGTGTCAGAACATGACAATTCTGTTGTACTGGGTCAGCAGTGAATACCTCACTCAGATGGTGCAAAGTCAGCTGGTACTTAATTTTTTATCTCCTCAAGAGTGCATTCACTGACTTTATCACTTAGAAGAATGACTCCCTTGCCTAGTGTGATCAAGATCTGCAAATTTGCTGCATCAGCCTATTTAGCCTAGACTGCTACTTGGTTGGTAGGGTTTAGATCTGCTCATATGGCATAGATGTCAGTTCTCTCATAGGCTAGGTGAACCTAGGAAAAGCTTGCCTTTGGGAGCAAACTCACTTTTAGCCCCTTGAAACTTAGGAAAGAGAAATCTCTACAAGTCACCTAGTTTTGTCCACTTGAGGCCCCACTGCGTAACCAACATTGCCCCGTAGGAAGGGGACTAATGGGATTTCTTTTGAAGCCCATGCTTTAATCACATAGAGCGGCCATATGTGACATAAGTCACTCCATTGTCCCAGGCACTGAATACCACCTCTGCTGTGACTCAAAATCACATCTGAGGTTCAGAGATGGCACAGCAGAGCACCAAGTCCCGGAGTGGCTTTGTCATTCCTTGCTTTGAGCCATGAGTTTTTAAATAGACTTAAAATTAAAACAAACCTGTGCCCTACATCCTCTCTTTCTCCCCCTTCTTTTGCCCAGCCTTTCATTTTCCAACCCCAGTTCCCTGAAGGATTTTGTCACAAATCCACGAATTCCTAGTGTTTCCACCAAGTCACGCGTCATTCCTTTGTGCTGGTTTCAGCTGACTACTCAAAGGAGGTCCAGAGCTGAGTACTAGTGGAGGGGGTCAATTGTCTTTTCTCTCCCTCTTGCTTCTGCCACACCTGGCCCCAATAATCCAATACATTTACTGAGCAGCAGGAAGGTGACCTGGTTCTGAGTCTAACCAGCAAAGTGGTTATAAATGTGAGCCAACCAAACCTTGTTGTTCAGTGTTCCTGTATCTGCCAACCTGCTTCTTTTAGCTCGATAGCTTATGTGAATTAAAGAATTCTTAGCTGTATCTCCCCTCACGTCTGAGGCTAGTTCCAAAGTAGTTAATAATGAACAGACACTACATGCTTCTGTTTTTTTAATATTTGTTCTTAAAAGTCTTTAGTTTATTTAACTCATATTTTATCCTACTCTGGTAACCATTTTTAAAATATCTGATATATGTATGCAGTTGAGATATGTATTTTATACTTTATCAATCAGTCTTTTGGAAACATTTTGGGCCTCCTAACCCAGAGTAATTGTGGGCCTGATCCAAAGCCCACCGAAGTCAATGGGCATCTTTCCATTGATTTCAGTGGGCTTTGGATCAGGCCCTAAGTTATTCAGAGTCAAATAGTATACTACTTAGACCACAAAAACAACGTTTAAAGTATAAAGGGTTTAACTTAAACCTACAAAAGCAGAGTGTCAGTGTTCCAACTTAACCCTTCGCATTCTGGCATTTTCCAGACTGCCAACCAAATGAACACTTTAGGAGGAGGTGTATATATATGTCCGCAGCACCCAGAGGGTTAATCCACCCCATTGTGCATAAGTGTTGGAGCTCTTATGGTATGTAAGATCACACAAAGTTTGGAGTTGTTTTGTATTCTTCTTAATATACATTCTCAGGAAGCATCTTCTTTGGTGCTGTTAGGGTATCTGCTGTGAATGTGTATGAAGACTAGTTCTCTTATTTGTATTATGAATTAAATACACATTTGTGTACCATTTATCCATAGAGAGTGCATGGCAAAAGCTTTTATAACTTGTTCCTATTAATGCACGGTTGCCACTTTAAAAACTTTTAATATTCACCCATTCTAAGTTTTTGTTGTAAATCCCAAAAGAGGCTAATTCACTTTATGGGCTCATGGTCTGACAAATGTCCTTTTAATAACTGAAGTATTTGGAGTTTAAGGAGTGGGGGGCGGGGAGGAAATCATCTTTAAGGGGTAAATTTCTATATTACATTTTCAGTCCTAACAGGTTTTTAAAAAATGGTTTAAAAATTGCTCTGAAGCTGAGCTCTTTTATGTGACATTTCAGCTAGTGCAAATTTTTATAGCTGAGTAATAAACCCTTACAAATAGGGGTTTCTAATGGGAACATTGATAGACCACTAACTACAGCAATATTATTGGGCACCAATATAAGAGGGATGACTATTTAAAAACATGGCATTTGTATCCAACTGCTTGTTTATCAGTGTTGTCTAGGAAATGTCATTGAAATGTTCCATTGTTTGAATTTTATAAAAATTGTGGGAAAGATGAAGATGTTCAAAAGCATAATTTTCTTTTGTAAAGAACAGATATATATATTCACCATTATGGAAACTACTTGTATGGTTTCATGAAGAAGAACAGTTTTGAGTATTAGAAATTATCTACTTAAAGATGCATAGAGCACGTCTTTATTTATGCACAACAGCTGCAAATTGTTAAAGTTTAAATATTAATGAGGTAACATTAAACATAATGAGGTAACTTTAGCTACAGGTAGGATTTTAATTGCACTTATTCTGCCCACATTCTTTGATATTACTGATGACAGAGATACTAAGACATCAGAAATAGAAGTTGATAGTTACTTAAAAACAAATAAAGCTTCTTAATTTGTACTGGAGTGAGGTAATTTTATTCATACTAAAACAAAAAATAATAGCCCACTTATAATTGAATATTAACAATATGAACTTGTGAGGGGAGGAGCAGGAGAAAGTAAAATGAACTTTTGAAGAAGAACTGAAAACTTTTTGCAAACAAGTTAGGGCTATTTTTTTGCTTTGAATTCTTTAATGACTTGTTGGTTCAGAAATTGTAGCTAGTATTCTTAACTGCGCTATGAGAATGATACAATTATTACACTAAGGATATAAAAAAGGAGCAATTTAAAGATAAATCCATTTAGGCAGCAGCAGAAGGACATTTTGTGTAACAATATTTAGCATGATTAAAAATTTAAACAGAATAATAGCTATTTACATTCAGTTACTTTAAAGTAATTACTCTAAAGCAGTCAAAATACTTAGACAATAATTTAATAATGTTTTCCTCCAATATAGGTGCCAAAACCTATGCATAAATTTCACAATTTGTGCTGAGAAAAAATACCGAACAGTATAAAAACAAAGTCACTGAGCACTTTCTCTCCACACCAGTGAGTTTCACTTTTGAGGGGAAGAGAATCATAAATCATAATAAACCACAAATATTAATATGTCTCTGTTTAGGACTCGTGCAGTGCCTGTATTTCCATTTGGTTGAACAAGACCAGGGTCTGATCCTGGACTTCTTACTGAAGTCAATTGCAGTTTTGCTTGAATAAGGAGTGTTTAGTAGCAGTTTTGCCAGAGTAAGGAGTGCAAGACCAGGCCATAACTGTGCAAAAGAGACCCACAATTTCAAATGTATTACCTTTGTTAACTTCTCAGGCTAGCTTTTTCCTCAGCTTCAAGGATCTTAATTATAACATTTGCTGGTTCAAAGATTAACATTTAGCATTCCGGGAAAGGCTTTCTGGACACTAGTAACCTGATCAGTATGGTCTTCTTTTGGTCTCTCTCTCTCTCTGGTTCTTTGTATTGAAGGAGAGATGATAGTATCTGGCACATTCCTTGGATGACTTGAAGATAGCAGCCTTCTGTGTTTGGGGCTGAAAGATTGTGAACTCTGTGTTAGCAGAAATGCCACACAGGGGAGGTGAATAGAACATTAAAAAAGCTTTAGCTTTAGGTAGTGCAGTGCAAGCAGAGTTGAATTTGAGAGCTGGGATTTAAGTGGACATTTGTCCCTGCTTTCCTCCTTAATAAAATCTGAGTGTTAACTGTGGATAAGGGCATTTGAGAGATCACTAAAAATGAATCATTAGAGTGCCCAGAAGAGCTTTATTATGATGTACTGTGCAGAACTTTATAATATACTATGTACTTTTATATGTGCTTATCAGATGCATGTATGTGTTACTGAGTATTACAAAAGTAAATTTTGTTCTTTGCTGCAGAGCCAAAGCAATTCATTGCATTAACATAACAAAACTTTTTAAAAATCTAATTTTCTATTGCCCTGTGAGAAAGGACTGTTAAATAGAAACCACAAGCTTCATGACCACAAACATTTTTCTTGTGTATGTATATATTTAATTTGAAAATCCTTGGCACAGAAATACTGACTGACCAAACTGAGTTAAAATCAAAATTACCAGTGTGATATCAGGTTTCAAGATTGACTCCTTATAGGTGGGGCCTAGAAAGGTTTCGTAATTACAGTTTGGTTGTTGGGCAGTGTTCGTAGCAAGCAGATTCATAGGAATGAGCCTCTTCCTGTAACACCACAAGGATGTTGCTGCGGATCTGTTAATCAAAGTAAAAATACTATGGAAAATAATTTTTTAAACTATACTACTATACTAACTTGCCAGATCCAGGGAAAAAAATGCAGCCACATTTACATATGTGTCCATCTGTTTGGTTTTACACTTTATGTCTCCAGCCAGTGGGTGAAGTGGTTTTAATCCAAGCTGCGGTCTGATTTTCCTTCTAACATCATATTTTTATGTGTACATTATTTGTAACTGGACCTACATTTTCTTGACGGTTGCTAGTTCTAAATTGTTCTTTTAAATAATCTCATCTATCTGGCCATGGTAGTTTAAACTGGAGTAAGCAGCAGAGTTCTCCATGGATAATTTTGTTAGTTAGCAGATTGTTACCATCTCAATGTTGCTGAAATCCCTAATCTCAGGTCAGCGTGAAGCTGCAGTGGTTACAATCCTGTTGCCTGATGTGGTGTGAATGGAAGTGCTTTCTGTCAGAAACATGTGGTCTCTTCAGTGGAGAGCCTGCGTAAATCCTGTGTAAATAGAGGGAGGCTAACAAAGGATGAGCCCCTGCAGCTCAGAGCATTTGGAGCCATTTGGGGGCTGAATTTGCTAAATGCTGCTTATACAGCCTGAAAAGTTGAAGAGAAAGGAGCATAAAATCCCTTCTTTTTTCCCTTTCTGCTCATACCCTGGGGGGAGGGTGTTAAGGGCCAGAGAAGCCTGAGGTAAGCCTATGAAGACTGTTTTTTCAGTGCTCTTTTGAGTGTGAAAAAGGTGGCATGGGTCACTGTCCCCTCTTTAATGTCGGAAAACCCACACAGTCAGTAAATGTTGCATGTAAACTAAAGCATTTCTTCTCTCCTCCTGCACTCCATGGCAGTGGGCCATGAACTAGTCACTCGAAAATCACAGAAAAATTTCACTTTAACATGTCCAGACAGTTTAGCACAGCAGGATGGTAAGAGAGATCAGTAATTAGCAGGTTTCCTTACAGTTCCCCATGTCTATATCAGAATATTTTCCCCACCTGATGTGAAAAAATGTTAGATTATAAAGTACTAAACATGAATCTCTCGATTTTTATCCCAGCAAACATAAGCCTTCTCACAAAACAAAAGGCTACACAAATATTTGATCAGCATTTTAGTTTAAACCATAGTCCTTGTGCAACTGTGCATTCACTTCACAAGTAAACATCAGCTTTAAAAGCTGATAGTTGTGAACACCAAAAAGCCCCTGATACTAAATAAAAAAACACCAACCTCTGCTTTTCTCTTAATTTCAAACTTATTTCCAAAAAAAAAAGGAGCCAGGAAAATAATAAAGGGGAAAATATGATAAAAATTAAAGTTCCAGAAGTTATTTCTGAAGGATCTCTTCAACCACCAACTTCAATAGCATATGAAGACAACAGAAAACCTCAAAAATACCTGAAACATCTTTCCCCTCCCTAAAGTAAACAAACTGAATATTTATAACAAATGCCTCACTGAGAGGGATAGAATGTAAAGAACAAAGAAAGACACCCATCCAGGAACAGAAAATATCACATTCAACATCTTTTATTCTCCCTCTTGGGGTGTTCAGTATATCCTTGGGTATTTTGCCATCGACACATGTAACTCTTTTTTGAGTGAGGGTCTCTATATGCATTCCAAACATGGGTACACATGCACGCCATGCGTCAGAGCTGGAAGATTTTCTTAGCAGTGTATATTGACCCACATGTGCGTCATGTGTCCCCTTGTGCTCGCAGCCAAGCGTATAATAGGCCGTGGGGTCAATGCCTCTCCAGTTCCCTCTTACTGCCACATGGCCTCAGATAGAACCCCTGTTCCTTCAAGCTCTTAGCTTGCTAAGAGAGTGATATACTTTCCATTTCCTATATATAGTTGTATATAGCTGTTCTTTTTAGTGTTCTGTAGTTCGACATATGTAATTCCTTCACCCATTGCCAAGTGTCTCAAGGGAGTATATAGTTAACTACAGCCCACAAACAGGGGCTTGTTCCTTACTGAGGGAAACACACTAAAATGCCACTAAGGGAGGAAGAAAGGTGGCTTTGTGATAAAGGCACCACACTGGGACTCAGGAAACCTAAGTTCCATTCCTGCTCTTTGAGTGACTTTCTGGGTGATCTTGTACCAGTCACTGCAGGTTCACATTCTGAAGGGCCCTTAGTTGGGCGCACAGTTAGAAAAATACCTGGATGTTCTTCCCACCATCCTTGGGGGTAAGAGCCAAAAGAAATTGTAGCCCTTGTGCTCTGGAAAGTCCAAGATCCTATTACTTGAGATGCACAAAGAGGTGGGGCTATGTTCACACCCCACCCCCCTTTCATATTGTTTACAGAGCAGGACTAATGCAGCAGGGGAATAAAAATGTACTTCATAAAGATGCATAGTAATGCAGCATCCTAGGAGTTCCCAGAGCCTTCTTACCATGGGCTGCACTTTAAAGGTACCATCTAGTCCATCATTTTACTGTGCCTCAGTTTTCTCATCAGTTAAATGGGGTTAATAATTATTTTTACTCCGCAAGGTGTTGTGAGACAAAACTAATTAACATATACAGGGATGATTAATTTTAAAAAAGCTCTGTAAAAGAGCTGTGATCAACTGAGGCACTCAAGCGAAGAGCCCAGTGGTTTAAACAAGAGTGGGATGTACATGAGGTGCTCTGACAAAGGGGTCCTTGATTCTGGATCTGGTTTTCCTCCTACCGTAGTCACTTACAGCACAGGTTGTGTGACTTCGGAGCATACCATAAGACTCTTCTGGTTTCCCAGGCTTTTTCCATATGACAAGAGATTGGGGTAGTTGGAAGAGGGGCAGTTTGTTTCTGTTGTGGGTTGCTCTTATTGATCTATTGAGATACTTGGTTTATAATAGTTGTACAGCACCCAGAGCTCCATTTATAAATTTAAACAAGTAATGGCAAGTGCAAATGTGTAAGCATATGAATTCCCAAACGTGACTTTCATGCAGAACTCCCCCTCCGTTAAACTACTGGGCCTGAACAATCTCTCAGAGTTTGCATAAAAAACTGCATCTGCACTGCACTACATTATATTATATACACCATTTGTTTTTTCTTTCCAAAACTCACACCTGTTAAAGTAGTTGCATTATTTTTAGTACAATGGTGAATTGTTTTTTCTCCTAGTTGAGGTGTATCCTTTCTCTTTTGTTCAACAATAACATGGCTATCAGCTGCCTTGCCTGATGATGGTGAAACTCAGATGCTGAGGTCTGCAACATATATGGCCAGAAACAGTTTTCTGGCTGCCTTGCTAGTTATGACAGTGGCAATAGAACTGCTTCTGGAGTTTGGACCTGTGGGGTTACCATTTTCCTTAGAGTAACAATTTGGTATCTTTCATGTGCATCAATGAAATTCGAAAATCCTATTCAGATGCCATAGGAACGGCTCTCTAAGCAACATTAACTCCAGTTCTGCCCTATTCCTTCCCTGTGGAGGGGAGAACAGCACAGATTGGGGTGGCAGAATATTATCAGCATAGAGTCTTGTAAGACGTACTGCCAAGGAGAGGGTCGTCAACAGCAGTGTGGTCAGGCAGCCCCTCTGCAGAATTGGAACTGTTAGTTCCCAGTGATCCCTCAGGCCTGTGAACTTTGGGAGCTATGTCCCTAACCTCCAGGATCCCTGTCATTTCCACAAACTCTTCCATTTGAGGGGAGTAACAATGCATACTAGCTCAATGAGGTAACCCTGGATTTATACTGGTGAAACTGAGACCAGATTTTGACCCACTGTCTGTCTCCTTATTCCATAACAGCAAAAAACCATGGGGGCCGATATTCCACTGCCTTTTACACCATGTGCTCTGTTCCCCTCCCGTGGGTGTTACTGAGGGTGCTATGCAGTGCTTAGAATCTAGAATGGGATTGTAAGCAAGTAAGGCACTGTGCCTCTTTCTCCACTGACTTGGACCCTGTGTAGTCATTTACCCCTGTACAAAGAGAATGCAAAACACTATGTTGCACTCTCTCTACAAAGGGGTAAAGGAGTACATGTTGTGCAAGGCAGTGGATTATTGGCCCCACCAGTTTTTGCTGCTATGGAATAAAGAGACAGACAGTGGCTCAAAATCTGGTCTCGGTTTAACCAGTGTAAATCCAGGGCTACTCCACTGAGGTCATATGTATTGTAGCAACTTCCCAACATTTGAGGCTTGATTCTACCATTCTTATGCATGTTGCCTAGTACCTTGGTATGTGAGTGGTCAAATCAGTGGGACCAATCATGCACTAAGGATGGTGGAACTGGACCCTCAAATGATTAAAATGTGGTTCCTTTTTATAAACAGTATTTCAAATGCAATTAATCTGGTCTGAGATAGGATTTAAAGGATCTAAAATCTGTTTCTGATCTCATCAGTGATGATGTAACTCCTTTGAGTTCACCAGAGTTACTCCTGATTTACACTAGTGTAACTGAAACCAGAATCAATATCTAAGAAGTAGATATTCCATTCTGAATGTAGTAGCCATTTAAGTGTCGTGTTTGCTAATGTGGGTAGCCCCACCGAACACAGAGCAGTAAGGATTTGCAGGACTGACCCCTTAGTTTGCACATAATGCCCAGTTGTTGGTTTGTCTGTGGGATTTTTTTCCCCTCCGTAACTCAGTTATCTAGGAACACAAATCTTACAATGAGTTTTCATCTACTGATGTAATTTGGAGGTGCTATACTTAAATTTCCTTTCATGGGGTGAGGCAAGAGATTAAGGAAACATTGTCTCTCATCACTTATACCATTGATTAGGTGGAAAAGGCATTGCAGACTTTAGCTGAACTTTCATCTCCTGCACTATTATTTGCCTTTTAAAAAAAGGATAGTCACAACCTCTCCAAAAGGTCTAAATGATGCTTTAAGACTATTGGTGATTTCAGCTGTTTAAACACAAACACACACACACACACACACACACACACATATGCCCATGTATGTCTACAGAGGCATAGGGATCATTTATATATTTGTATATACAGTGTGCATATGTCTCTGTACTAAGAAAGGGACAGAGAGACTGAAGGAAAGAAGATTTTATATCTACATGCAGTATGTGCATACACACCTAGCATTTACATAGGGAGACAAAGATATCTTTACCTAGATGATAGACAAACAGACTGACTGACTTCAAACTTGCACTTTCAGTGTGGATATTCCCCCCACCCCCACCGCCGCATGTCCGGGTACTGCTTTTCAAAACTGCCTGAGGCTACAGTACAGCACCTCAGATCCCCAAGGCCCATTGCCTGGCTCCTAATAGCCACTCTCCATCTGTGTCACATGAACAGCTGATGAGATAGCTCCAGTGTCTGTATTTTGGAGAGCACATCCACCCAGGTTAAAATGCTGGGGTTGCCAAGGAGCAGTCAGAAGCCATTAGTGTTTGTGAGAATTTGCCTTGCAGCAGTTCCTTGGCATAGTGGAAAGGGGGTGTGTGTGTGTACACGCACACGAGGGGTATGGGTAGGGGTGGGAGACATGGGGACAGCCTGGTAGGAAGGAGTTCATTCTGAATAACCACCATTTCTCAAAAGTAATTGGTTTGTAACACTGTATAGGACCAGGCATCATTTCTTTTGATTATTTTTGCACCCATTTGACTCACCTTTACTTTATCACTAACAGAAGCCAACAAAAAAGAGAGCCGCGACTTCAGGGTCTTGCTCTGGTGTTTGGGCAGATGGAAGGGAGCTGCTCTGCCTTGGGGCAGGGTGGTTGTAATGAAGTGGCCTGTCAGTCTGTAAATAGTGAGGGTCATCTCTTCCATGTGATGGAGGGTATCACATTGCAGTGAAAATGGAAATGTCAATAAAATTAATCTGCCAGCTCTTTGCTGTGGCTTTTCCATTTCTCTGGTCCAGGAGGGTTGTGGGGTTGTTGTTTCTTTTTTTGCAAGGGGAGGTGGTGGAAGAAGGGTGAGGGGACACACGGGAAATAGATGAAGCTGAAATAAAAGTTTTGAAGTAAATGGTCTATATGTAGCAGTAATGTATTTGTTTTAGTAGCACTAAAGAGCTAGAAGAGGCTATAGGAATTAGCTCGTGGATCTATAGCATTCCTCAGGAAGCTATGGAGCGTCTAGCTCAGGCTACATTGAGCACAGAGTTTATTGTTTTAGGCTTTCTTGGACAAGGTTTTTACTTAGCATGGGATTTATGGCATTTACTGCTAATGAATGTCTATTCTTAAATTACAAAAACCACCGTCTCAGCGCAATTCCCAGATGTCCTTCCAGGACCTCGGCTTCTTAAACACCAGCAGGGAGCATAAACTCTCCACTTCTCTGTTTTCCTCTTTCGTGTGGCTCCAGGCTAATGATGTGTAAGGAAAACATAGCAATCTATAAAGTCTCAGTGCTGTCCCAGTATTCTTCATTTATTTTGCATTTGATTATGCCACAAGTCGGATCTTGTTTCTTTCCTTTTTTAAAAGTTATTAGTTCAAATATTAATGTAGGAATATGGCATATATTGCTGCTCTTGATTGATGCCTTCCCAAAAACAGGAAGACGTGCTCGTATGAATTTTAAGAAAGTAGGGGTCCTGCAATGCCTTGCCAGAAGAGTTTTTCAGATACATAATTTAGATGCCCTCCAGGCAGGCTTTCAAGGCATTTTTGCTGGAGGGCAAGAAAAAATAACTATGACTGTTAAAAGTAAATGATTTTTGCTAATGCACAATTAATGCCAGGGAAAAGCACAGAAGAGAAAGATGTTGATGGAAAGTTCTGATTAAGTGAGCACCCTACCTTGATGTGCATTTTTTTTTAATGATAATGATCACTGATGCAGAGATGTAGAAGTTTTCATGTCATGCAAATGCTATGTGCAGGATCATATATGGTGTGTGTGTGTAGGGAGGTGATAGTTATGGGGAGGGGCTGATCTGACAGCACCTATGCAGAAGGCCTAGAACATATAGACTACAGAACATCTAAGCTGAATATATACAGTATGTATTCAGTAGGGTTGTAGGCATGCATTTACAGTGAATAGGGTTTCTTGTGGCAGGTTTTCCCACATTGAATCCTGTAATTGACAAAGAGCTATTGCACTATGTCAAGCACATAATTATAATTGAATTAATGATATGTGCTTGTGTGAGACACAAAATTAGTATTTGGAGAGACATGGTTTCTAATTTTTACATATTTGTATCAGCAATCCTATTTAATGAGAAAATGTATGTGCCTGATGTTCTATCAAATCAAAATAAAGCTGCATTAGTTTCCCAATAATTAACGATACCTTTTAGTTTATATGTTTTGTTTATTATGTCTCCTTCCCCTTATTTTGTTCGTTCTTTTAGGGGATGGTTTAGACAACAGCGTAGCCTCACCTGGTACAGGGGACGATGATGATCCAGACAAGGACAAAAAGCGTCAGAAGAAAAGAGGCATTTTCCCCAAAGTAGCTACAAATATCATGAGAGCGTGGCTTTTCCAGCATCTCACAGTAAGTGGAGACCAAAAGAATAAAAACATAAAGAATAGATTTTTGTTCACATGCCTGATGAGGTTTATTCATTATTATTAGAAATCAATTGTCCCCATAATTTTCGGGAAGATAGTAGGGATCAATGATCACTTTTATTTTTTCTAGAAGCTTATTTATTTATTTATTTTATTTATTTCAGTCTAGTAATCATGACAAGTGGAATATACATCATAAGATGTGAGCATGAAACAACACTAGAGCAGAAGGCAGCCATTTTTTGTTTACATTCCAGTAATGAGAACTGTTCAAAATATTGTTAAGATGAAAAGGGGTTTCTACAGTTAGAATATAGTATATATATGAGGACACTAATAAGGGGGTTGAGTAACTCTACCCTCTGGATTTTGTTATTGTTGGCCTCTGTTTACAACAAACCTCACATGTTTTAGAAGGAAAGTAATATTCTCCAATGCAGGTATTTCAACAAACATCGCAGGATGCTAGAGAAGTCATGAAGCAGCTTGCAAACTTGTCATGTGTTAGTTTACATGAGAAATATAGATGGTTTATTGGTTCTCTAATTCCTCCGTTCTGTAAAACAGAGATTAAAACACCTTTTTTAGCTGTTATTCAAGTCCATTATCTTAAAAGCTAGCCCTATTCTCTTCTGGGGGAAAGAGATTAAATATGTGAAAAAGCAACACTTTTAGTAACACTCTAGCTTTATGCTCCTGTTTGCAACTGGTTTTATGTGTTGGTGTTCTGTTGACTATTACAGCTTCACTTAAACATCAAAATACATTTTTACAGAAGAACTGGTAACTCTCCTATAGTTTACTATTCAGATGGAAATGCTAGAAAATGGTAAAATGATCACTGATGATTATTATTATTGATTTTTTTTCACCCCTTCCTATAAAATTGTTTCTCACCTATTCTGTCTGGCCTAATGGTTAAAAAGATAATAGCATGGTTAACTAACTCACATAAGAGCTTCTTTGTGAATACCAAAGTTATACAGTTCCATAGTGGTTGACATTAGTTACTGTGTCTTGATTCCAGGACAAGGTACCCCTTTTATTTATGGTGGTGACTACTGAACTGCTCTGCTGGTAGAACAGCTAATGGGGGGCGGGGGCGGGGTGGGGGAGGAGAGAGCAATAGATCCACATTTCTAAACCATCATTTTGATGTAAGGACATTAGTAGCAAACTAAGGTGCATTGATCTGGCCTGTGGGGTCAGGATTAGCTAGAATAGCCAGTGTCTCTGCTGGAGTAGTGGTTATTCTTGCCTTCCAGCTATGGCCATTTCAAAGGTCAGGTGCCCTGTACCCACTTGGCTCAGAGGAATTAGACAGAACATGAGTCTCTGGGCTGATTACTTAACCAAAGACAAAATAATGAGTCCTAAGCAAATACTGACTAATTGAAAGGGCTGTAAATCCATTACATATTGGTCAGGGATAATCAGGAGTATTTAATCACTTTTATCTATTCAGGAGCACTGAAGCTGCAACAGCAAAGCCCTGAACCTTGCCATGTGCTTATTATTCTCATCATTATCAAAATTACTTCACAGCTGTTCTTTGCTACATCACCTCAGCTGGAGATTTACTAACCTGTAAAATGTTTTTAATTTGGAATTCGAGTGAGTGTGAAGGGAGGGAGTTTCATTTTTAGCTGGAGAATATGGCTACTGAAACAGCAAGGGGAAACAGCTAAAACCACCGGCCACAAATAATCCATTTTCTTTCACACAAGCTTGCATGTTCATTTCCTTAACTCTTACCAAAGTTTTCAATTTCTTGGTTTTTTTACCCCTGCTTCCTTTCTTTCTTGTGTGCGCATTGAAAGCATTCAACACATGCTTACTAAACAATCAGCTATCTCTCGCTTATCTTGAGAAAAATCCTCACGGTTTTGCTTTTTGGAAATCCACCCCCTCCATTCTCTGCCACCTCCTTCGCCCCAGATGAATTGAGGAAGTTCAGCAGCTTTGATGAGGATGTTCCTGGAGGAAGGAGGAAAAAAAAACACACCCCAAACCAAAAAACCTTTTACCTTCCAGGCTTTAATGAGTTTGCATGTGCTGAAAGATTTACTGTGCTGTAATTCTCAGACCTGAGAACTGATAATGGAGACCCCTGACTAGTGCAATGTAAATTCAGAAAGATTTTTGCCATAAATGCATGCAGCGAAGGAAGAGAAATCTTTTTTCTAAATATCCCTCACTTTTTCTCAGATTAGCTTGTCCATTCAAAGTGGGTCGCCAGCTCTATCGCAAAGGGAATCTATGATGTATAAATTATTGTTTCAAGTAAATTTCTTTACAAAAGGAGTCCATGATTCAATATACATTCCTTCATTACTACTCTAACCTTATTTCAAATTGGTTTGTCCCTCTTTTGTGCTGTATGACCTGTTCTTGTATTACAATAATCCCCTGATATACCCTTCTTTCTTTCTTTCTTTCTTTCTTTCTTTCTTTCTTTCTTTCTTTCTTTCTTTCTTTCTTTCTTTCTTTCTTTCTTTCTTTCTTTCTTTAAAGAAACTAATTGAATTATCTCATTATTTTAATTTGTTAAGCAAATGTATTTTACATCTCAGGATGTGTTCTTAAAGAAGGGGCTGCTTAGGCTTTGCCCCTTGAATGGGACATTGGTGCATTTTGACATTCATGCATTCATTAAGGAAAGGAACATAAAAGAACTCTGGTTGTATTTTTTTTTTCAAACACCCAACCAGCGTGGAGCAACTTTTTCCATAAACCACAGGGGTCTCGCTACATATGTTCTCAACTGCAAGCCATTGTCACCTAGTCTGAATACCTCAAGAGGACAAATAAAAAACTAAAGGCCAACTGTAGCAATTGTTAGCTGTTAGTCTCAATATGATGAAAATCATTAACCTTTGGTTTTCCTGGAAGAAGAAGCAACTCCAGTCTATCTCTTACAGCATTGACTAAGCTCCCAAATTCCTTTAGACTGTCAAATGCAGTGGGAGAGTAATTCAGTTCTAACTAACTGTATTCATTTATTACCTTTCTTTAAAGAAAATGTTACCTTTTTTCTTTATGAAATATTCAGTTATTTTACAGTCCCCTAAGATAACCTAATTTAAAAATTGAGTAGCTTCTTCATACAAGCTTGAGTGACTTTTTGAAAAGAGGCAGGTGCTTGAACTCTCGTGTAGAATTAATGTATCCCGCAGACTGTGGCTTTCAAAGTTGTCTTCATACCTTGTCACCTTTTCCATTTTGCAGGAACTTTAATTATATTAGAAATAAGATACACGCACATGTTTTTGTTGATGGAAATAAAATGCAAGGAATAGAAATTTCTGTCATTTCCCAGTTCAGTTATTGGGATCTGTCTTACATTTGGAATTACAACGGGACAGGAAGATGAAAAGATCTGAGGATAAATTGGTTGGAAATGTGTATGCTTTTTCTGGATAATGTCCAGTGTTTGAGAAAGTAAAGGAAATCCTAGTGTGGTAGAATAAGCTTTTCAATAGTACATAAAGATTATGATATCAGAAAGGTAAACCTGACATTAAGGCTGTTTTTATTTGACTTCAAAGATAGTTAAAGAAAAGAAACAGCAAGAATCTGACCCAAGCCGGGAGTTTATTCATAGCTTTGGAAAGCTCCTTTTCCTCCATGCCAAGGAGCCCTTAGTACACTCAATTAGCCTCTCAGACATCTCGCTTTCCTCCCTCAAGTGCTCCCTATTTGCCCTGCAAAGAACATATTTGATCATGGAATGAAAACAGGAAGTGCTCAGACACAAAGACACCCCTTGCTCACATCAATTTTGAGCTAAAGGTTTTCTTATTAGCAACCATTGGGGAAAAAAAAAACAGTGCTGTAGTTTAAAAGGGTAGAGGACTTTGAAAAATACATGTACATAATCAGAATTGAATGTAGTCATAAAGGAAGTAATTACATTGTTCCATGGTCTTGTACCTTTTGTAATTCATCCTTTGCTTCAGCAAAGAGAATGAAGAACTACACTTTTAGTCCATCCACTATGCTCATTTTTTCCCTCTGGTGTAGTGCTGGTAAAACAGACAATAGTTATGTTTGTTACACTTATCTGGAGTGATCCCTTTTGTTCAAGTTTTAATTTGCTATTGTTCCTTTTGTTCAAACCTATAAATGTGTATTTTAATTAAAAGTATATATTTGTCTTTGGTACAAAAATACCATCTTTAGTATCCACACTAAAAAATTCCTTTTGTGAATCATTGGGTCACATTCTCAGCTGATATAAATTGGCATAGCTCAACTGAAGTTAATGGAACTATGCAGCTTTAAATAGGCTCTGGCCTATGATATCTTTTAAAAACAGTATCAAATAAATCAGACTAAAATGATGTCTAGAATAAAAGAACTGATATTATGGGAAAAACACATTCATTCCCTCCAAATAGTTAACTTGTCGAGTTTGTGGGCCAAATTCAGGTCACATCTACTGCAGAGTAAATCCATTCACTTCAGCTGATTTAGCCTGGATTTATGTTGATGTACCTGAGATTACACCCTGGCCCATATCTTGTTTAAATGAGTACATCACCTAGCCACTTGTACAAGTGTCTCCATGGATCCGATGAAGTGAGCTGTAGCTCACGAAAGCTTATGCTCAGATAAATTGGTTAGTCTCTAAGGTGCCACAAGTCCTCCTTTTCTTTTTACGAATACAGACTAACATGGCTGCTACTCTGAAACCTGTCATGGAGACTCTGTATGTATTAGACATTTTCACTACACTTGGTCTTAGAGCAGAAGACCTCTGAGCAAAGCCAGCTTTAGCACTTTTGAGTAAGCCTGAAAAGCAAACATTCACTCTCCCCCATTCATAACTGGCTCCCATTCATCATGATCATATCACTTTGCAGAGGATCGGTGAGTGAGGATTTTGAGGAGGAATAACAAGATAATTCTTTGGGGCACCCCAAATTAACCACACTCCAGTTATAGAAAAAGGTGGCGAAGCAACTTCAATACACCACCAGGCCCCTGCTGTAGAAGTGCCTCCCAGCTCTATGTGCTGGACTCTGAACATAGTTGTTAACTTAATACAAAAAACTGAGAGACATTTGTTCAAATAAATTAGGGATCTTGGGGCTGTGAGGGCCAAGACCAAGACAATGGAGAGACCAAGACAATGGAGATCTGCTGAATTTGAGTACTTGTGCAGGATGAAATTGTGACCTTTCCTTTACATCCAGGCAGGAGAGTAAGGAGTGTAAGATGTTCCTTTACTCTGCTGTGCAGACTACCTGCATCTGTGATCATGGAGCAGGAAGGCTAGCCGTCTCAATGGGGCTGATACACCTGTGCAGGTGGGCAGGGCGTGGGAGGAATGTCAGAGTCACAATCTGACTCCAGTTCTGCTCCTGGGGCAGCACAACTATGCACAATACACCTCACGAGGCTTGTGGCAAAGCCGCAGTTTAATCTAGATTGCTTTCCAAACATTAATTAAGGAGTTACTATCGTCCTCCATGAGATATTATTGTCCCACTTTACAGACAGGTAAACTTTTGGTTGGGAAAGTTAAGCGACTTGTCCAAAGCCCTTGAGAAAATCTGTGTCAGAACTGGATTAGAATATAGAACTCTTGCTCTTAGTCCTGTGCTTAGGCCACTAGACCATGCTGCCTCACATACTGTTGTGCCGTGCTTATTTG
The DNA here is from genome assembly GCF_965152275.1 of Natator depressus. Lineage (NCBI taxonomy): Eukaryota > Metazoa > Chordata > Testudines > Cheloniidae > Natator > Natator depressus. The sequence goes on from NC_134239.1 coordinate 76,389,131, forward strand.
TGTCCAGAGATCACTCTGGCTGTTCAGCAAAGGAGCTGGTTCAGCTGTAGGCAGCTGGATAGGAGGGAGCTTGCAGCTGTTCTTATTTATCTTTGTTTTTATTATTATTTAACTTTATTATTTATTGTTGTTATTATTTGTATTACCGGAATGCCTAGGGGCATTGGGGCCCCACTTGTACATCTACATAGTGAGAGTCAGTGTTTGACCTAGTGTCATCAGTAGCAGCCTGAACAGACTAAAGCTGGGAACCCCCCAAAATGATGGTGTCTGTGGCCCTGGGTCTCATGGCCCCAAGAGATCAGTGCTGGGTAGATGTAGGGGGGAGATAGTAAATAGCTTGTGATCCTTAGGAAAAACCAGGGCATCAGCTTCAACCTTAGTGATTGATTGATGTTAGTTAACATTTCCAAGGCTATCTTCTCCAAAGAAAAGAACTAGAAATATTTGTTTGTTTTCAAAATGGAAACTAAGATTGGCCCTGACATTTCTACAGCCACTCTATCCCTTCCAGAAATGGGGACACAGGGTCATAGGGTTTGAGACCCTCAAAAGCCAGCTCTGACTCTGAGTGGTTAATCTAATCATTGTTACATAGACATCTGTTCACTCAAAAATTGAGGCTTTTGTGATGCAATGATCCATCTATTTAGTACTACAGCTCTAGTAATTGAATTAAGAAAAAAACATATTTTTGTTAGATTATGTATTATAAAGAAGCCCAACCCTCTTGCACCAGCAGAGAGAGAGAGAGAGAGAGAGAGAGAGACAGTTAAGCGCTGCATTGTTTTCTGCTAGCTGGAGGAAAACATCTGTGAATTGTTTGAACTGAACCTTACCAGGGACTCTCTGAATCTGTGTCATCTCTGTTTAATTTCAGGAAATGATGTCACAGAGCATTAAATAACAATGCTATGTGATATATTTTTACTTGTGCATGATGTCCTAAGCATTTCTGTTACACAGCAGTGTTTTGAATTAACTGTAAGCTTGCACTTTAAAAAAATGTATTCCATAATGCTTTTTTGGATGAGTGTGGGGATGGTCAGTGTTTTAGGGGGTCACCAAGGTTCAGGGCTGTTTAAGGGCTGTAGGGCCATTTGTCATGTGCTTATTTGTACTTGGGGCTGGATGTCAGCACTCTCATCACCCATGGCAACCTCCAGGACTGTTGGTTTGTTACAAAGCATGTCTGTGGAAGAAAAACTAAATGTTCTAAACCTATCAGTCAAAAGAGCTATTAGATAGTTATAGTAGAGGCCTGCATACTGTAGCTTCTGCCTTTATCAAACTTTCTGCACACCCCCTTCTTCTGTAAAGAATAGAGGACATAAGTCAATTCTGTCTGCCATCTGTCGTCTTTTTAGCTGTTCCTCAAATTAAAGAGACAGTCCAAAATTTAAATAATCTGATAGAGTCATAGAAGCCTTGTGTCTATGTTGTTACCTTTGCATTTGATTTTTTGTTTTTTGTGTCATTCGGGGAGCAAATCTTTATTGCCCTTCTCTGAAGGTAAAATATGTCCTGTGTTTCTGTTTTAAAAATAATATTCTCAGAAATGTGTTTGCAGTATCATAGAGTTGTTATCGAATACAATTCTAAGTATATATAGGGTGAAATGAACACACACACACACAAATATATCAAATCAGGCTTTCTTCAGAGAATTCTGCAGGGGTCAAGGAGATGGAATGCACTGCCCCTCAACCCATAGTCAGGTTGTAGGGCTGCAGAGGACCCCTTCTACAGCCTCTACGAGGGTGATTTGGGGTATTGCGTTTACATAATAGAACTTTTCCAGGCTTGCCGCAATAGCTCCCTACACACCAGTCTATTTGGTGTCAGCTTGCTGCCCCCCACCTCTCTAGTACGGTGCAGTAGCCTCACTGCTGCCATTCTGTCTGTGTCTATCCTCTTCCTCATGTATGGACAACATGAGACTTAAGTAGTACAGAGAGCCTTGCCCTGGCCCTCTTCTGCTGGGCGAATTTCACCCATGCGGCATCTGAGGTAGTCCTCTGCCATACCATCAGCCAATAGATTTTAGAACCCACTCGATGGCTAGATTTGGGAAACAAATTTTATTTCCCAATTTAATATTTTATATGTTATTTTCAAGCAAGGCATTACTAACTGAGAACAGATAGCAACTAAAACCACTGGTACTTGGTACCACTGATTAAAATAGCTCAATGGAGCAAGCTAGAGGTAGTGAGCTAGCAAAAGATATGAAGAGCCAGTGGTGTTTTCTGGTTGTTATCGTCAGATTACAAAAGCCTTGTAAAACCAGAAATCCAGGAATTAATTGAAAAGGAGAGAGGAAAGAATGTGAAGGTCCCAGGGTTCATGCAGTGAATTCCCTAAAATAACTGTAAAAATGAGAAGTAACCACAAGAATTCACTGAGGTAGAGTTGACGCTTTGAGGATTGTAAAGTAAAAGGGATTGAATTAAGGCATATGCAAATATGCATAGCCAGCTGTTTAAAAACTCCAAGAATGTTGCACTATTAAATGCTGTGCAATGCAATCTCTGAATATTCAGATCACAATGGAACACAGGTCAAAGATCATCTGAATATCTTAAAATTCCATTACTTACAATACTTTACAATACTTTGCAATAGGATATTCACAGATCCTTCTTTTTCCTTTCTCACACTGTGTATTTTTTTCTTTTTATGGAAAAATTGTTGCAGTTGTTTGTGTAAAATGATACTGCCCCTCAGTTTTACCTTAGACCAGGTTTATTTAAAACCATCTTTTCAAGATCTCTGAACAGAGTAATTGTTTTTAAGGAATAATTTTCTATAAAATTAGAGCTATATTGTAAAGAGTGTGCATTTCTGCAGCCCTGCTTGCACCATGCCGACATGACTATGAAATGGAGATGTCTAGTTTCATTTCTGTCTAATGAAATGAGTAGTTTATGGCAGACAACATTACTTTTGGTTTCATGGAGTTTGCCTTAAGTTACACTCAGAATACCAATGTATTACATATTTCAAAGTTGATTGTCAGCAGCTGTTTACAGTAACCAAAGCAATCACTGGCACCTTTAAAGATTTATTATTGTCTTAAAACATAATAGCAATACAGTTTTCATGCTTTTACATGTACTATTTTTATTTTTAACTGCTAGTCCCAAATCTGCCAGAATTAATTTAAATTGTTTTATCTAATAGTGGATGATAGGTTGTCAAGTCACTGTATAATGGCATAAAGATACTTTTTAAAATCTTGGTTTTATCTTTTTATTATGGTATTTCAAAGCAAATATTTGTAGCATTTGACTACTTTGTCCATAAAATGTTTAACACCTCATGACATGCTTTTACAGCCCCAGTACACTGAATCAGAGTTTGAATTTAGTAAAAAATCAACTAAAATTTTAGTTTGCTATAAAAAATATCTGTATGTATTTATTTGCTTGGTTCCATAGAAATGTAACTATTGTGTGGATTACTTTCTGCTTGGATTGAAGTACATTTCAAAGTGGTAGCTGAATATTCTAAAGTGGAAACTATATTTGCCTAAGTCGCACAGCAGTGGCAAATCTGCTGTTCACTTTTTTACTGCACAAATAGAGTAGATATTTTGTGAGATGACAAACTACTCAAGGGTACTTTGAATCATGTTATACTAATATAAAAGACATTTCAACAGAGGTGATATATGCTGCATAATTACCCAATGTTATATGAAGTGACACAAGTCTTTGTAAAAACAGCTTCCCTTTTTCTCCCTAGTAAAGGCAAAAATGTAGGTTTAATTTCTCTGTACTAAAATATTTGCAGACAATTCACAAATTAATGCCTAACCATATCTATCCTTTTGGTCGTGATGTAATTTTTAAGGGATCCATAAATATGAGCTCTAATACAGAAACAGGATAACATGGGAGATAAGACAGTGAGGTCATAATGAGTCAGTGCACTCAGTTTTGCCTCCTAATAACCCCCAAAGTTATGATTACTTCAAAATAGCCATTATCCATAAGGTATATTATTATATATTTGTAAGAACATCAATCCCTGCCCATCTGGTTCTGGAATTACCAGCTTCTTTAGTGAATAGGCAGGGTATCATGTCCCCCTCTAGTGGCTAGACCACAGAGTACAGCTACCAGGGAGACAGTGTGGCTGAGAGTCTAGTGCACTGGACTGGGATTCAGGAGAGTTGGGTTCTTTTTCCTGTTTCTGCTGGTGACCTTGCTTTGGTATAAAAGAGGGATAATGATACTGACCTCCTTTAAGATGCTTTGAGATCTGTGGACGAAAAGCACTAAATAAGAGCTAGGTATTGCTAACAGTAGCTTGGTTGTTATAGACCTTTGCTATTGCTGGGTGCATCCTTGCTGATGAACAAGTCTTTGTAAAGCAGAGGTCTGTACAGGGATTTGAATAGTGGTAGACCTCAAAAGCTCAGAATGAACTACCCCGACTGGGAGAGTATGTAATATACTGGTTAAGTGTCTTGTGTTCTCTCTAGTCTACACTTAAGATAATAGCCTTTCCTCAGTAGTAGGCGCTTTAGCCCAAGTGGTAGAGGCCTGTGCCCTTCGTTTAAGAAGGTCTCAGGTTCTGTTCTTGCTGATGACCTATGAGTGGGGTTGTTGCATGCCAATGGTATCCAGTACTCCTCAGCTGTACTAAGAGGTTCTGAGATTACCCAGGTAAGAAGTCAAACTACCATGGGCATAAATCTTTCCCCAGTATGAGTGGGGCTTCTGTTGGCATGAGGGGAAAAGACAGGCTAAAACCAGCAACAAACGGACAAAACACTGGGCTTCAAAGAGCCGTCAGCTGTTTCTCCTCCTCCTCACTAGCCATGGGAGTTTCCTAAAGTGAAGCAGGGCCTTTGACAACTTTCCTACCCCTGCTGGTCCTTTGCTGTCTCTTTTGCTGCATCCAGCTGCTTCCCACCTGTTCTTTCCCCAGTGTTTGATTGGCTTGGAGAAGGAGGGGAAAGTGGGAGACAGCAGGGTGCACCAGAGGGAAGAGCAATCGACAAGCAGGAGTTAGAAAGCTGCCAAAGCCTCCATTTCACTTCAGGGAAGTCCCATGGCTACTGGGGAGCAGGGAAAGGCAGTTGTGGGCTCTTATGAAGCCTACCTTTGTGTCTGTTGCCCCTCTAGTGCCAGAGCAGCCAGCCATAGGATAGTCCACGAGGGAGGCTAATCCTAGGCAAGGGTGTAGGAGATGAAAGATTCTGTTGCCATTTGCTTGCATAAGGACATGGAAGGGGTGATAGCTGAGGGGCAGAGACAGCAGGGGTGTGAAGAAAGTGGCATGGATATTTAGAATGGGTGGCAAAAGGGGTTGTGTATATAAAAGGGGTCATTCCCACATTGCATAGGCCCTAGTTTGAATGTGTGTTTCCAGGCCCTGCTGAATATTGTTAAGCCCCTAAAGGGTGCTTTGTAATTCCAGTCAGAAAGGTTTCAGAGTAGCAGCCGTGTTAGTCTGTATTCGCAAAAAGAAAAGGAGTACTTGTGGCACCTTAGAGACTAAGCAATTTATTTGAGCATGAGCTTTCGTGAGCTACAGCTCACTTCATCGGGATGTCCCTTCTGAATAAATTATTTAAGTGATGAAACCCAGACAAATTTGAAAATAAGCTATTTATTGGGAACAGGCAAGAAGGGGAAAAAATGAAATGTATTTACTCCCCGCCACCAGTTACTGCTGCAAAGGAATGTTCCATGTGCTCTCAGTTTCTCTCTCCGCCTCCTTTCAGAGCTGTTTGCACATGAAGCTTTTACTATATGAGGTAACATCTTTTAGAAGACAGAGGTGCTTCGAATGTTGGTGTGTCCTTTGCAGTGGTTGGTGGGATGGGCTTCTGTGCTTTAGAAGGATCACAATCAACCTATATTGTTTTACATAATGTACCTACTACATCTCAGGCTTAGACAAGGAGCTTTGTATGTGTGTGTTGCATGCTGTTCACTAAATGCCAAGCAAACACTTCACAGACCAGAAGAAAATCCCACTGCTTAGTGTGCATCTATGCAGGGCCTTTACAGACAATTCACGACTATAATTAATCTTAGCTGTCCTGGCTTCGTGAAACCTGAACTTGTATCCCATAGCACTCTTGGATGCAAACAAACTTCAAAGAAAACAAAGCCACAGTCTCCCCTTTTTTCCAAGCATTTAGAGAGAAATAATGTTTGTAAAGGGGATTAAATCCCACTATTCAAAAACCTATATGTGATGCGGGGGGAAGGATAAAACCAAACACAAACAAACAAACAAACAAGCAAGACCGCAATGCTTTTCCAGCATGGTTGTGAATAAATGTAACTCTAGAACTACTAAACCATGCCAAGTGTGGCTTCCTGATATCTGAATCCAATTCAAGACACTAGCTGAAAATAGGTGATATTGTAACCCCCCTCCTCCCCATTTCACTATAATACTCTGCTTTCTCCAGAACTAGAGCTGCAGCAAACTTTTTGCTGGGATTGCAAACTCTTTCAACCAAGCCTTTGAGACTCATGAGCGTTCTACTCTTTGCCCTCTAGGCTTGCTCTGTGAGGAGTTACCAAGCTAGCCTAAAAAAGAGGCCAAATATCAGACAACTGAGCTGGTGGGAAATTCAAACTGTTCTAAGCGAAGAAGTCAATAAGCTGCTGTAATGAAAGGTAATGTTCAGAGTGAGATCACTGTGTTATGATCTCATGCTGAACATCGGGTTTGGTTTATTTCGTGATGATTATGAAAGTAGCCTGAGGCCAGACTAGTGAGTGCCTGTGAGAAAGACTATAGAAGGGAAGAGAGAGGATGTTTGGAGAACTAGGGGTTTCAGAGCACTTATTCCTAAAAAATGGAAGGAAGACTGAAAGAGGATGAGCATATGAACTGAGCCCCTATACAGATCTTTAAATGTCCCTCCTTCCCAAAATTTGAGATTTGGAGACACAGAGAGAAGGTATGTGGAATGAATCTGTGAATAATTGAAGGGAGAGGAATGATGTAGGGTGGAATAAGGAGGTATAACTAAGAATAACGGCATAAATGAAAAAACCTACATTTAGGCGGAATACCAGAAAAATGTATTAACATTGAGATTTTTAAGGCTGTAGGATAATCTGCAAAGGAACATTGGGGAAGTGCTTTTTGCAGAGAACTTTTAAGACTAGACTGCACGAAATAGACAAAATACAGTTCAGTGTGATCCTGCATTGCTGGGGTAGGAATAATCCTGCTATGCCTGAATATCTCATCTACCTCTCACTCTTTGTTACTAATGAAACATTGACAAAATAACCTTAAAAACTAGAGCCTGGGTCACAATGAAACCTATGACCTACCAAAGTCACCTCATTTTAAGTTTGGCTTTTTTATATTGCATTTATTCATTTTTGGATTTTCAACATTACACTTATTCCAGTTGGCTCTGTATGCATGTGCAGAAAGTCTTACTTTCTATGCAAAATTCGTTGACCAAAGTCAAAATATAATGGCTTCAATCCCCTAAATTAAGATGTAAATATAACAAATATACCACAACACTATCACCTCAGGCTAAGGCTTGAGTAAACAGCTGGAAATTACACTGTGCACTGAAGGTCAACAGACTAGGGCTCTGTCAGACCAACGAGGGAAGCAAGGCACTGAAAACACTTTGCTCCCAGACATCCATGTGTGTGGACCATCAGACACATCAGCTGATCTCAATTGTCCCAATGGCTAAAAACTCACTATAGTTCAAAAACATTTCAAGCAGAGATGGTCTAAAATGAGCCCCCCCCCGCCCCCAGTCTTAACATTCCCAACTTTAGTGATGTTTGGAATCTAACCCTGGATCCAGTTTTCAACTATGGCCCCATCTCCATGGTGGGCCAAACCCAAGTGCTGGATCAAAATACCCTGCAACTCTCGAGTGTTCAAAATATAATATAATAACTCTTATATAATATAATATAATAACTCTTATATAATATATGATGTCATCAGAAGATATCAAAGCCCTTCCTTTAATAAATGAGGGTAGTATCATTTTCATCATTTTACAGATGGGGAAATGGAGGCATAGAGTGGGGGAAGTGACAGGTCTGATATTTACCACTTGGGCCATCTCAAATTTCATGCAAAGCTATGCCAGTTTATGGTTTTGCACTGGAATCCTAATGCCAAACCAGGTGAGGCTTGCCAGTAATATCTATATTTCACTTCCAGATTTTGTGTGTGTCCAACCCCCAAATGCAAAGCAAAACTCAGGTTGAGGGGGAGGGGAGAGTGAACCCAAGAAAATATTGAGTCAGAACCCACTGACAGAAACTGCTGAAGTTCACTTTCATTCGAAACCACCACTAAGGAATAGATTGTATTTTGAATGCGAAGTGCAGTTCTGCTATGAAAAGTGACTTTGCATTGATGGGACTGTGGAGCTCCATGTTTGTCTCAATGACTTCCAGATCAAACATGCTCAGTTTACATGGCAACAAAGGCATTTTCTAATTGCCAGAACCTGCAAATTCAGCCTGAGAGCTGAGGGCCAACCTAGATTCTTTCTAGCTCAGTCATTGTTGCCAACAAAGATTCTACAATAACAATAATTTTTCAATAATACTTATAAAAATCTGTTGATGATGCATGGGCTGAAAGAAAAATAGTTCACTCACCTATCACTAGGCTGGCTCCAGGGGGCTAAAAGAACTAAAAAGTAGCACAAACTTGCTTTAGGGTTTGATCCTGAACCAAGTCAATGGGAGTTTTGCCAGTAAAGTAATCGGATATGACTCAGAATACACATGCCATAAATCTGGTAAGGCAGGTTTTCGTCTTACATAGTCACTTTTCAGAGTAGAACTGCACTTTAAGTTTTGTTAGCATTAACCCCTTTTTTGCGTCCTTGGTTCGGTTCAAACTAGGCTAGTGAACGTGGCTGGTTTGGAGAATTTTTTTAAAAATGGTGGGTGAAGCGTGTTTTAAGATCTCTCCGAGGATATTTTCCCCCTGAATTCTCCCATCTCTACCCTTCATCCTTCCCAAGAATTAGTTGTATTTCACTGTTCAACATAGCACTAACACACGGTGCCTTCTGAAGGACTTTGATATACCATTCAGGACTTAACTGACATGGGAAGAGCAAGCAATGCTTTTCTGTGGCTGCATGTTAAAATAATCCTTGCTGCAAAAGAAATGAATTCTGACCTTTGCTCTCGTCTGAACAGGGAGTATTCTGGCATGTAGCTGAGTTTTCCTACTGTTCTTCAGAACTGTAAATAATGTTAGTGCAACCTGAATTCAGGGCATGCAGCACTTTATATTACTATTGTGTATCTTAAAATAAACAGCATTGCAATCTGTTTATTTTGGTGTTACTATGTATGCAATTTTTAAACAGTAGTTACTTAAACAAATGTCTCTGTTCCCACAGCACTTAAAAGCTACTGTTTGCTCATTGTGGTTTTTGGATTTTGTCACTTTTGTTTTGGTTATTTCTGAAATTCACACTCGTGAATACAGAAGACAGGAGTAAATTGTACTTCATCCAAGCAAATGTGTCATGTCACTGCTTTTTTTGTTTGTTTTTTGCTTTTGTTTTTTTTCTTCCGGCTATTCCCATGTTACTAGCAGTAATAATAATAATAATTTGGAATTAAACTTTGAGAGCCAAAACCTGTCCTTGTTGATTGAATGCTTATGCAGCTCCTATAGATGCCAATGGGAGCCATGCATCTGAAGGCAGATTTTGACCCTAAGCCGGCAAAACTATTTTTATAGCAGTGGTACTTGCACACATTCTGGTCTTAGAGTAAAGGCATAGGCAGAGGGGATGAAAACAGGGTGGACCGAGGACATGATCGGGGTGGACCCTACCACAGAATCTTTACCCATGTTTCCCCAATTTCATAGGAACCTTTCAGTGTTAGGGTCTTCATCTGGGAATGGAGGATGGTATATTGGCACAAGAAAGGTATGGCTAGGGGAAAAGCCACTATCTATGGAATTATCCTCTGTCAACCAGAGGACATCATAAGTATATTAATGCTGATCTTGTTAGCCTTAACCTAATTGCCATCTGGGTCCACTCCCTTGATGAAGGGTGCTGGAACAGTGGCCACCCAGGTAACTCTTGGGAGCCTAGTTGCAGGCATATTCACTCTCCAATGGAGGACCTGGTGGGGGAGACTAGGAGGAAGTGTGGAGGCACAGAGACTCTATATAGAAGACCCTGACCTCCACTATACCCTCAAGATCTTGGGTAATGTGTAGGCTGAATCCTTTGTCAATTCCTTGGGCCTCAGGCTCTGTTCTGCCCAATGGAACGAATAGGAAGAAACGCTGCAAATACAAACTCTCCAATTTTCCTGTCTCATAAGAGGGGGAAAAACCCAAGATGGGAATAATTTGGGGCTAAGTGACTTATCTATGATCATTATGAGATATTAGGGAAACACTTTGCAAATCTTTCCATGATCTTCCGCAATTAACTGATTCACTTTTTGCCATGCAGTTATTCCAGGAAGGCATTGGGTTCAATCCCAAAGATGGTTCTGGCCATTTTGTGCCACTCCCACAATGTAAAGGGTGTAGAAAGTCCATCTTGGGATTGGTCCACCATGGGGGAGTCCAGGGATCGCATAGCCAGCTCCTGTATCACCTATCTCCTGTCCCACAGGCTACAGAGTATACAAGGGGCATTCCTGGTTAGGAAGGGGTGTGGCCAGAGGGCTGCTGTGCTCCAGCAAACCCAGGAGTCTGTTCTAAACCACATCATGCACACCACTAGCCCTTAGCCAGCCTCTGGATCAGGAAGCCACAAACAGCTCCTTGGCATTTCCTTACCCCTGATTGCAGCTGAAAACTGAGCCCAGGTTTTCATTTTTGAGATATTGTAAGGGCTGTCTGTCTTTTTGCAACAGTAAGTGATCTCTTCACTCAGCAGCTAATTGCCCCATGATTTTAATCACCCTTGATGCTCAGATAAAGAAAATTAGTGTTTGAGAAAATTGTAAGCACAGATCTCTTCCAATGTCTTTTGTTTACTATAAACCAATTTGCCCTTCTTAATTATGGTCTTCAAATATGAGCAGGTAACAAGGTAGTGCTGAAGTCTTTGTCTCAAATACAGCATGTTTCTGTGACTGGCTGAGCTAGTTGCATGTATTTATAAAGGGGGAAAATGGGGTTGTGGGTTGTTTTGTGTTTTTAATGATGTTCAGATTTATTCCTGCTACAGGCAGGACTAGCATTTTCAGTATCCCATATACAACAGCTTTATCCCTAGACTCTACACAATATAAACCCTGCTTTTTCAGTAGAACTAACTACATAACAATTAAAGATGAGAGGGGCATTAGATTAAAAGCAACTGGTCAACAAGAGACACTTTGACCACGAGTGCTTATTCTGTCATTCTAACTCCTGAGAATTGACAGCATAATACACTAGTGTTCCTCCACCTTCCTATGCTCTGCTAACCTCCTCATCTAATTTACAGAACTCTTCTCTGTGTTGTGTGTTCTGTTTCCAACTGCTGATTACCTTCCTCGTCATCAGCCCTGGTAACAAAAAGTCCTCCTCTTCTTCTTCTTCGCCCTCATTCCTTGAGAAGTGGAGTAAAACTGTTGCACTGCTTGCTAATTGTTCTTTCTAATACAAGCTGCTATTTATTGTGTGCTGCAATAATATGATAAAAGTGTAATTTGTAACTGAGATTGGTAACATCACTTACCTCTGTAGAGAGACGCTCTTCCTCTTATTCTGTAGTGACAGAGGGTGGCAGATTGACCGCCATGTATGTTTGTTTGCTTGCTTTTAAAAAAATACAGTTAACACAAATTAAAATGACTTAACTGCAGAAACGTTTTATGGAAAGGAAATGTTAATATTAAATTTCTGGCAGAGAAGGGACTAACAGTTCAGGTCTGAAGCTGGAACACCTCCAACTTTGGGCTGTTTGGACCTTTGGTTTGGCTGAGCCTGTTCTGAAGATAAGAGGACATTTGCAAAATTATTTTCCGGATCTGGATTCGGTTTTTGAAAAACTTTAAAAATTCTAGAGTGTTTGGATCTGGAGGTTTGGTTTGGGCCAGTTTCCAGTTTCCAATTTGTAATTTTAGAAAAATGATTGAGCAATAATGCAAATTCAAACTTCATTCAAAATAAAATTCAGTTTCCTTTACACATGCACATGAGAACTTTTGACAGCCCTGCAGTTGCTTAGATATTTCATTGAAGTGCTGGGAAAGCTTCTGTTGTTTATTTTGTGGGGACCCCCGTTACATCACTAAAGTCATTCCAGAACTCTGCAATATCCTACTCTCCATTACTGCAGATCTGTTCTTAATGTGATTGGCTCAGGTAAAGCAAAATTCTGATCAGTCTGTGTTTGGAAGTATTCTTTTAAATAAATATCACCTCTATCTTCTGGCTGAAAGCACTTGCATAGTTTTGACATAACCTAACTCGTGTGCATAGCTGAACCTTTGGTAGCTGGTTTTTGCAGACATTTTTTTTTCTTTTTCACTTGGCCCCTGTAGAGCTGCTGGAGGGTGTTGTTGAGAAGTTGCTACCGTTGATACAGTTGCTATTAATCACAGTCTGCCATGTTGTGACGCAGGTTCTAATAACATCCCATTGAGCGGCTGTTGTATGCTGGAGGCTTACCAACAGCACTAGGCCTTTGATATTCATCTCACACCAGGATAAAGAAAATGTAGAGTTTTTAAAAAAAAAACCCTGCAAATAGACAAAGAACAGAAAAAGGGGGAAAACATAGCAAAATCAAAAACAGACACGCTTTCTGTGTGCTGCTTCGTTTGCCATGGAAGCAGCAAAGCTATAAATCTCTGCTGTGTTGTTTGAAAATTGAACATGAGGCTGCTAAATTTATCATTCATTCTTTGTTGTTCCTGGGTAGTAGCTAGCTGACTTGGCTGACTTTGGTTTCTGCCCCCTCCTCAATAACATATCTTTTTGTTTCAATACATAACCCACAACAATAAAAATTGTACTGAATGAAAGAATATTGGAGCATTTAGTAAACTGCACATAAATGGGGGGAAATGAATTTGCTCCACGTTACACATCATGCTTCCTTGGCAACTGATTCCCTCACATTCATAATTACAGGAACATAATTTTTAAAAAGCAGCACAGGGGAAAATCCTTTGGTTAAAGGCATTTGGAATTTAAAAAAAAATCAGAAGTCTTTTAAAAGAAAAAAAAAAAGTAAGTCAGTTCACCAATATGCTCTGCAAAGATTAAACCTGGAACCTGAGAGAACTGCACAATCACCTTCTTTTGTTAGCACTTCTAGTCCACGTTGAACTGCAAAGAAAAAAAGGTGGAAAGCAAGCCTGCTACAGATGTGACTAGCTATGAATATTCATGAATGCCATTGCTCCTCCTTTTCTACTGGCATCCAAGCCATTCTGATCTCCCTCTCTTTTTTTCCCCCCCCCTTTCTTTCTTTCCCTTTCCTTCCTTGATACTGAACAAGACTGCAATTTTATTTCGGTAACAGCCTAGCACGATACAGTTATCATTGGCCTCAGAAGCCTTTTATTTCCATAAAAAAACAAAGGAAAAAAGAAAAAAATTGTAATTATCTGCAGTTTTATGAATCCACCTCCCCTTAATGTTCATTATTTAAACCAGCAGCAATTACAAGTTCAAAGGGGTTTAGAGGGCCAGCAACCCGCATAATCACTGCCAAATTAAGCGGGCCTCATTCGTCACAGAAGAGTACACTCTGAGCAGTGAATCATGCGTGCAGTGACAGGCACTGATTTACATAAAGACGAAATCTGTGCCCTCTAGGGCTGAGCGTTACTTTATCTCAGTGGTCCTGTGATATATGCACTTTCTTTTGGTGTTAGGAAGGTTCAGAGACTGATGCTGTTTAATAGATGGTACTTTATTCTTCCTAACACCAGCACTACTGCCACTAATTTGTATACATGTGTGTTCAGATAATACTATTCCAAAATTTAAGGCTTTTGGGTGTTTAAAAAATAGATTGAGATGTCAAAAACAAAAAAACAAAAAAAACCCCAACACCACTCTTTCTAAGAAGCTTTGAATTATTCAAATACCTTTCTAAAAAAAATTCCCAGACAGATGAATCATTCCTAAAAAGTGACTCTAATTTCTGCAGTGTTTGTTTGTTGGTTGGTTGTTGTTTTCTTTCCTGGTAAAATCAGCATAAGCATTATATTTATTTTGGTAGATGGTAAATAAATGCACACGCAGCCAGCATCACATGGCTAAAGCTGGATGTAACATTGAAGCATGTTGTCCATTGGTAGTTGAATAAGAGTCAAGACTTTGAAAGTCAGTACACTTCCTTATGTCAGAGCGCTGCTGTAGGCTCGGGAAAACCAACATGAAACACCGCTGCAACCAGACCATCAGTACCTTCTGTGGCTGAAGAAAACTCCTTGTTTGTAAAAAGGACCCCCTTGTTGATGGCTGCTGAGAGATACTTTTGCAGCCAAATGTAAGGCCAAATCCTATTAGTTTCAAAGCTAGACCTATTGAAGTCATGGGAATACTCACATGGCAAGGTGAGCAGGACTTGACCCTTAAAGAAGAAAAAGAGCCAGCCCAGGGAGTATCTAGTCTTGCCAGTCAACATCAAATCTGGAAAAGTAGCTTTTACATAAGTGTTTTTTCCATGTTAGCAGCAGCTCTCTCCTCCTCCTAACAGGGCTGTGGTATAAATAGTACTTACAATAGTTTGAAATGGCACTTGCTTTCCCTCCTTCAGGGATGACACATCAACATTTATTTATGGATGCACCACCTACACATTATGCTATAATTCCTATACATATGGGGTTGTTCTTTCAAAGCAGGGAGTCAAGTTCTCAGCAGCACCTTTTACATACCAGTGCAGCTCAGAGGAGTGAGGAACCACAAACAGCCAGTTGCAAAAAGAAAAGGAGTACTTGTGGCACCTTAGAGACTAACCAATTTATTTGAGCTTAAGCTGTAGCTCACGAAAGCGTATGCTCAAATAAAATAAAAAGAACTCCTTTTCTTTTTGCAAATACAGACTAACACGGCTGTTACTCTGAAAACAGCCAGTTGTGGGTCCCTGACTTCCAAGATGATTCCACACTAGCCTGGGTGTAGATTAGGGGCAGCTATGGATTGCCACAGAACAGAAGTACTCCAGTCATGCCCTTTCCTGCCCTGGACATGCCCCTTATACTGGGGGATCCAGTGCAGGAGCTAACACCGCTGGCTGTCCACCAGCTGGCTGGAGTAGCTCCAGCTGCTTCTGGTCCCATTAGTTACCAGTGATATGGAATGGTGGGAATGTACCACAGAATCTGGCCCAGAGAGTCTTTATTGCACACATGAGCTTTGTGCGTACATTTGCTTACACACACAATTTGTTGCACACTATCACTTGCATGCATTAATGTTACAGACATAAACTACAGTGCAAAATGAGATTTGCTTGTGTAATTTCTCTCACTGCCTCGGCAAGTGACTGTGTGCACAGATGACGTCCTACACAATACTGTATACCCACAAACAGAAGCTGATAGAAAATTTGACCCATTAATATAAATGCCATATAGGTTTAAAAACAAACCCATTTAGGGCATACACAATCTCATTTGTATGTATAACATTTTCAGAGTTTGATACATGTGCAGTGAGTGTATGGGCACATTTTATGAGCCCATCGGAAGTACCATCCTTCTATAATATTTACAGATACTGAACATTATTGCTAAGGTTGCATTAAGAACTGTGAGATAAAGGCTGTACGCAGTGGGCCAGATTCTGATGTAATTTACACAATTGTAAATCCAGAGTAACTCCAGAGAAGTAAATGTAAAGCTAGGCTAAAGGGGATCAGAAGGTGGACCAACTGGTTTTTTACTGGCTTGGTGAGAATCTTGAGATGAAAGTGTAGCTCAGTTGGTCTGTGATGACATCAGAGTTGTTGTATGGCTTTATTTAGCTTTCATGTGCTGTGCATTATATAGTTCATAAATCACAAAAGTTTATACCAACAAAACTATTTTAATATCATGCAGAAAATAACCCCTCAACTTTCTTCCCAAGTCAAATGGTCTAGTTACATACCTGGTACACTTTAAACAGCCATTTACTTTTAATGCAGACGTTGAGAAATTATTAATGTTATGTTAGCCTTTGAAAAAGTGTGTAAGATAGTCTAAAGATCAAAGAGATGGGAAAGATACGTGGCATCAGTCCATCTCACAACCAACAGAGGACTGCTCCTTACAGTAAATTTTCTAGTGTTTTTGTTGGGCCAACATATTTTGAGCCATAAAATTTGGCATCTAAAAGTTTCATCTTTCAGATATTTTACTTCCAAAGTCTAGTAAGCATAAAAAGGTTTCTCAGTGTGCCCATCTTTGCTTCTTATGAACTGAAGGTAGTAGAAATAGGTCCATTCTTACCTAGTTTCATTTCAATTCGGGAACAGCACATTAGTTATGGGTGGAATTGGGACATCAGAGGTGACCCAGCAATGTCCAGTTCACTTTAACCCTTAAGTCATTAGGATTTGTGGGGTACTAGTTCATAACTCAGAGACGGTTGTCTACAGCAGGGGTATGGGGGTGGTCAGGTATCTTGTATGGGGAAGGCAGATCAGCTAGGAATGAACATCCATAAACCGCAGAGTGGGACATGATTTGGAGCTGACCCAGGCAGCATAGAAGAGATGAGCTGATGGCAGCATTGACGTGGGCAGGGAAAGGAAAGAAATCTAGCTAATACTACATGGGTGGGACTAGGGGGTTACACGGAACACTGTTGGGGATAGGAAGTAGGTAGAAGGGTCAGTGATTGCATCTGGACTTGGGAAAGGGAGAACAATGAAAGTGAAAATGGGTTTTCCAGATTCAGATCCTCAGTGCAGTTCTTTGAAGGCAGTGGAATAAGGGTTAGTGTGACTGACAAACATAGAATGTGACTTTTTCTACTAGTTGGCAATAGAGTTGCCCATAACTGTTAAATCTATGTCTATATCTGCACATATACCCATACATACAAGCCACTGAAAGGTGGAGCCATCCCACCGGGCAGGTGTGGGGACTTATACGTTTCCATTGAAATCTATGGAAAACTTGAGCATTTCCATCTTGGACCTGCTGGCTGTTTCACTATGAAGCAGTGACATTATGCATGTGTATTTATAAATACTGAGAATGATGACAAAGTTTCCACTCTTTCTAGAACTTGTGTATCTGCTCATGGCCTTAATTTTCATTTGATTTCTCTATATTTAATATGGACATAACCTGTTGGGAAAGGATTGAGGGACAGGGTTGTTATAATCAAATTACATTTCTTTTTGGTCTAGTCCATATACAATCTTGATACTATATTTAGCTAAAGTACCATCAATGTTCCTTTTATTGGACATGCTTCATATATTGTGATGAGATTATATGAATCCATAGTGGTTGTTAGGAAAAACTTAACATGCCACTGATGTGCAATGAAGGAAAGTTAATTGTATAGGTGCCACAAGACTACATCAATGGGTAACGCTATCTATAGTAGGCATGTTAATCTGCCTTGAATAAAAATTACCAAACAGGTTTCAGCCAGTAGCCTAAAGTAAAATCCTAATATTAACAAACATGTAGAGATGAATCAGATCTCATCTATATTTTTTAATTTCTGAACCTCTGTGCTATAGATCCAGTGACGGACATCTATGGAAGAGACTTAAAATAAAACAAAGTTAGCACATATGTTATCTTATTTTAAAACATGGATTGGTTTCTAACAGAGAATCACAATGCCCTTTGCTTGTGTAGATGGCATATATAGATATATATGGGCCAGATCCTCTACAGGTGCAAATTGACATAGCTCCAGTGAAGTCAATAATGCTCAATTTATACCAGCAAAGGATCTGTGTCGCATATATTGCTTGTGTATGCAATAGGATGGTACACAGTGTAGATGCTTTTTATTTTCATAAGTTAAGGATAGCCATCTAATTCCTGCACAGTGGAGTGAAATTCTTGGGCTACATTTGCACCTCACCAAAGAAGATGTCTTTAAAGCCCTGATTTCCATCTTCGTTGTACTTTGCTTTCTGGAAAGCGGTACATACAATATATATATACTTCTTCCAGATGTCAATGTTTGTTTTCTTTGACTATTACACACATATTTTTCAGTTGGGGCTCTAAAATTGAAAGTTTTTCAGTGCAATTTTAGAGACCATTTCAAAATGTATCTTTTGAAAGATCTTAGAGATGGTGGGCCATATTGTGATACATGCAACAGCCCATTTGCCATGCTTGGACAGCACAAAGGGGCTGAAAATCTGCCTAAACCAGGCAGATGAGGATTCCTCTGACATGGAGAAATTCCTAGTTAGCATAGAGCTGGTAGTGCTGGCTATATGCCATCTCCCCTCCCTGCCCACCCCAATGTAGCAGGCATGTTGGTGACATGTCCAGAGTATGTGTGTTCCAATCATTCCTGGCTGGCATGCAGGCTTCTTTGGGTCCGTTACCTGCACAGTCAACTCAAAGCAGTCATGAGAGTGCTGCAATTTATACCGGGAGCTTTAGCAGCTCCTGCCAGCCTGTGGGATCAGGGGATCAAAAATGTAGTTTCCAGCCATCTTTGCCCTCCCCATCCTCAGGCCCTGCATCAAGAACAACTCAATGATTGGAGGAGCTAAAATGGCATAGAATGTTCTTGTGATTTCCGATGACACTGGCTGATGCACAGGGATTATATTCAGGAAATGACAAATAGGAACAAAGATAACAACCACTGAGGTGGAGGTGGGTTATGTTGTTTGTTTCTGGCCCAGGCACTACATCCAAAAAATACAAATGCCATATTATCTGAACGCCCTTATTCTCATAATGCTATCTTGCATTTCTTTGTGCTTTGCTTAAAAAAACGTTCTCAACGTTGTTTTAAAACCATGATTTTAATACCTGTATCAAATACGCTAAAATAGTTTAAATAATTTTCTAGCAAATTTAGCCCTTTAACAGATAAAACTTATAGAAATATTTAAAAATAACTTTTGATGGTATATTAGCATGAGCTAAAGTCTTTATCTAAAGATCACACTCAAGTTTCTGTAGCACTTACAATATTAACAGCAAATTGACTATGTGACATTGTAGAAATAGGTAAATATGTGAATAAACTTTTTGACAGTAAAGATGATAGTATACACAATAATTCAAATATTTATTTTATTTTTCTTATTTTGGTTGTGCCTCCATATGGAGAGTTTGACATCAGTATAATAAGGATCAAAGATCATGCACATGTTGTATCATTCCATATCTCTCCTGTTTATTTATTGAGCAACACGATCTTATTGTGAGATATCCAGGTGAATATATCTGAGAGAGGAAAGATCTAAAAATGGTGTAACTTCACTGATGTAAGCAAAGTCAGATTAGGTCTTAAGTGCTTGACCATTCTGTTAAGAATTCAGATTAGTCTGGTTTGTAAACATTCAGATAGAGAAGCATCACCTTTATTTAGCAAGTGATATAAAAAGTAATTTCCAGGCAGATGTTCATAAAATTGACAATAAAATAATTAAAGAAATAAGATATCCTAAGGGGAAACTATTCCTTGCATTGTTATTTCCACAGACTACTCAACTGGATTCACAATATTACAGATGATAGCTAGATATGAGTATTTTGCTGTGTATGGAGCTTAACCGACTGCTGTTAAGTTCAAGCTATTAGAAATAGTTCCATGTGCATTTCTAGGGAAACTGTATATCTGATAAACATAAGTTCCTAAATACAGTGTATTGATAACAGATGTTAGTAGTTTACCAATGCACCTTGCTTAAATTACATGAAGGGAAAATGTTAGGTCATAAAATCATTAAGGTTCACTGTGCAATAAGAGGTACTTTAAAGCACAGGTCTCCAGGCTAAGGATATGACCAGGTGGGACTGGTCCAAGATCTTTGGAGACAGTATTATGTAAGGTGTTGCCATACTGATGAAACATCTGGGATACTTACAAAAAAAAAAACCCACAAAAAAACCCAAAACCCCACAGCTGCTCAATCAGTGTAATAGTGCTTTCCATGCATTGTTTATTGAGGGTTTTTTTAAACTGAAATATGAAAGTCATTTTTGTTTGTTTTAAGCCTAAGCCAGTGAGTAACAAACTAGAAAATATCTGCAGATACTACAAAAGTGTAAATGAAAAGAAACGAAGGATTGTGTATGAGTCATGGGGAAAAATTGAGAGATAGTTTACACTAAGTTACTTAATGCAGTCAGATCTCTTTCCCTTCCCAGTGCTGCTTTAACTTACGTTCCTAGAAGCAGTGTAAAAAGCCTTTTAATGCTTTAGGAGTAAAGGAATGTATTCTCATCTTGACATGAAGAGACAAATTCACACCTGATATAAACAGAGGTGCAATTCCAAGGGACTTTAGAATAGTTGTCTCACTGACTCCAAAGCTGAATTTGATCTGATATATATGGAATCACATGTGTGTGTATCTCATTACTGATAGTAAGGGGCTACTGGAATAAGTCCTCATGCTTATCTAGTAAGATAGCTGTTTAGTTCATCTTTTCTTAAAGTCATAATTTATAAACTTAGGGCCTGATCCATCAAAGCCAATGGAAAGATTCCCATGAAAATCAATGGGAATTGGGAAAAGGGTGTTTGATCCCTGAAATATGGAGGGTGTGGGTTTTTCTTTTTAATTAACAAAAAATACTTAATTTATTGCCTGGGGAAAATGTCTGAGAGCCCTGCAGACTGACATATTCTCCACATAAACACTGAACAGGTACTCTGGGCAGTGGTAGTGCAAGCCTCCCACACTGTTCTGCCTCAATCATATCCTGGAAGAACCATCTCTGGGGCAGCAGGGGTATTGAGCTTCTATGTTCTATTCAGTTCTGTCTGCTGTAATTTTCAATAAGTGTGCCACGTGTAACTGGGGTCGTGTTTGTGATGTGGACCCTTGTGAACTAGAGGCAGATTTTCCAAAGAGCTCAGCATATGATGAGAACTTTTTAAAGTCTGGCCCATATTTAGGTGGCTAAAAGGATACTGAGCTCTTCTGAAAATCTGGCCCCAGAAGGCAGAGATTTGAAGCTAACGATTTTCACATAGGCCACTGAGCGGCCACTGGGTGATAACAATTACTGACTTTGTTCGGATTCAAATCAGTGACAGATGAAATTCAAGGGATGTACAATGGGTGCAGGGTTGTTTCAGGAGTTTTTGCCCAACTTAAAAGATGGCTCCACATTTTAAATGTTTAAACCATGAGTAAATTGGGAAGTCCTTTTCAATGGGTGCCTATAAGTCTTGGATCAACATTGCATCAAATCTTCGGTATATGATGTTTGGATAGTACTAGTTTAGCTGTATATTTTGAGTTATGATTTTTTGGGGGGAGTGGAGAGGACAAATGAAATTATGACACAGTACTAGATGGAGGGAAGTGGGGATTGGCAAATTGTAGAATGTTTTGTGTGAGATGGGTTAGTGACTCTGACAGTTGAGATAGCAGGTTCATGACATTGGAAGTGTTTAGCAAACTTCTTGTCTTGAAACTTTCTAGGAAATCAAATATGATTACCACAAATTTCAGGTGAGATTTATTTATATTAGAGTTGCATATCATACATGTTATATCTCTAAGGGGTCTAGACAGGCACCTCAACAGAGAAAGATAATTTTATTTATCTTTAATATTGTACCCTGAGATGTTGTTTAGGACAGCAGGTATTTCAGATACTGGGTCCTCATAGACAATTACCAAAATTAAAGATGTGCCAAAACCAGAGCCTCACATGTGAATCCCTTTGAACTTTTCAGGAAATTTGGAGTCAAAATCCTGGATCCAAACCAGCTCCTCTGGTTTCAATTTGAAATATAATGATTATTCCTGGCAGAAGTAATCTAAGTGTGTGTGTGGGGGGATCTCTGCATCGTGTCCCTGATAGACCGGAATAGGGACCTACATTAATATTGCCTGTATGCATGGCTAGATCCAAAAGACAAATAAAATTTCAAATTTGCCCAATACACGATAGAAATGCAAACATACTACATTAAAAGGACATTTTGTAGGTTTGCAAAGACATAGATTTGACAGTTAGGGAATTCCAAATTTACAGTTGCTCGTGCCATCTCAGTTCTGCTCCCTAGGGTGTGCATCCTGTGCACTGAATGAGGCATGGGTCCTGTGAAAAAATAGTATGTTTTCATATAATTAAAGACTGTCATTATACATACACTCAGAGAAAGAAAAGGCACTTCTTTAGCCAAAGGGCTTTCTGTCAGCCAAATTTCAATGACTGGTTGCAAACAATGGACAAGTGAGAGTGTCTCAAAAAAAAAAAAGTAGTGCAAATCTTGTTAGGCAGTCTAAATATAGGGGTGGCTAGCAGCTCCCCTTATAATATACAGAAATCACTTCATTCATCACTCAAATGCAGATGTTCTTGTGGTGGCACATGTCACCTCTTTTACAGTGCATAGAAACACTTCAAAACAGGGTAGCACAGAAAAAAGAAGAAAACATGATGGCCCCCAACTAAAATTGCAGAAGGAAATTCAGATATGCAAATGGAATTTGGCCAGGACACTATGGATAGCCTTCCTACTCTTGTAAAAAGTGCCATGAGCTCTTGTATAGCCACAACATAGTTAGGGCCTTTGCAGAATTTAACATTCCAAAGACCACAACTCCAATAGCAGTGTTCCCTAACACATGCTGGGTCACTATTTTCAGACTTAGTCAGGGAGAAGAATTCCACCTGCTGAAAACTGGCCCGATTTTCAAAAAGGGCGAGCTGTGACTTCCACTGAAGTTAATAGGAGATGGGGGCGCTTAGGAATTATGAAAATCAGGCCACCTATTTTTTTGTTGGTAAACTGATGTCTATATGCATATTTGTACAGCACTGAGCACAATGTTGATTCCTGACAGAGGCCATTGCATGCTATTTTAATTCAAATGATTAATAATAACCACATGGAGGTGTGTGATTATAGGCACTCTTTTGGAGGAATGTTTGTTGAGAGTCTATTGTATTTTTATGAATGAAGGATTTATATATGTAGATACCCCTCCCTCTGTGTGGATCTTGGGCCCTGCAGAGAAGTCTCTGCTGAGATTGGAGGAGGTAGAGTGAGACTGCAAAGGCAGTTGACTCCCATTTCTGACCATGGAGGGTCTCCTTCGTATGTAGATCTAGGGCCATGGATATTGGTTACAGCCCTGAAATCAAGTGCTTTGTTGTTAGAAAGAGCGAAGACCTAAATCTGAACTGACACTGATGTAAATAGAGACAAATTCTAATGTAGTCAATGGTGTGAGGTCAGAATCTGGTCTCAGCAGCTTAGTGTTCAACAAGAACATTGAAAGAAGCCTTAACAGAAAAATGTTTTTTGTGGCAGTCGAGGGGAAAAACAGTATTGTGTGGGTTAGATATCTGCGAGCTGTCATAGACATTGCTGTCCATCTCAGTCCCAGGTCAGCCCCCCAACACAGACAGATGAGTGGAAGTAATGTAGAAAAAAAATCAAATAACTTACAAAGTTCTTTCTCCTTGTGTCTTCCTTTCTCTCATTCATGTTCCTGCTTATAGGATGTCTAGTGATTCTTCTAGGTGAAATGAGCTGTTAACAAAGATGAAACCCACAACAGTTGCCCAGTTGGTGGGTTCACCTGAAAAACTGATGAAGAGCAGTTCAAGCTGATCAGACTTGGGCTGATGTTTGCAGAGACTGGGCAAAGGCAACCTTGAACTAAGCCTCCCAAACCATCCCACACACACTTTATCATTAGACCTTTTTAGAGTACAAAGTATAGACTATCCTCCTTATAATGCCTGCAGCTTTCTCCAGTAATGGTTGAAAGTCCTGCAGTACATCTCACAATGGTGCTCCTGCAGCATTTTGATCTGTGTCGGTAGAATACTATAACTATTTATTTTAAAATCAGGGCCAAACTACTGTTTCCTTAGAGACCTCTCCACAACTGCCATCAGAGGGTTCCTGATAGATAATTCCCAGAACATATTAGCCTCTGCAGAGGACCCCGTCTCTTCTAAAGATTAGTATGGTCTTCAGGGGACCAAGAGATTGCCTGCCCCCAACAACTGCAACACAAGCCAAGCAGTGGCAGATTGAGTAGAGACTTCCTAGAATTTAGCCTAGATATTAGGCATCCCAGGTACTTGCTAGAAAAAGCAGGGATTTCTTTAGTAGTTGCACAAAAGATTATGTGGTGGTGCTGGCAATAGGAATGGGCCTGTTTCCTTCCTTCTGGTGTCCTAGTGGGAAGGAGACCAGTCCACCTGCAGGTCCCCTGAAAACCCTATTCAGGATTAGAAGTAGCAGCTGTATATGGTAGCCCTCTGAAGAGTGTGTGTGTGTGCAGGGGTGTTGTGAGGGGAAAACAGCTATGGAAGGAGCATGTGGTGTTAGTCCTAGCCCTCCCAGAAGACAGCTAATGCTAAGTGTATGTGTGTGTGTATACCCAGGAGGATGTTGTCCCAGGTCTTCAGGAGTTGGTAAGTAAAAGGAATTGGGGGGACTTTATGTGGGGAAGGTATGGTGGTTTTCACTGAGGTTTGCATTTAAAACTAACCTGAATCTCCATATGAACAAGAAAAGAATGACCAAATGCCAATCCTTGCAAACCAAACTTGATTGGATCAGTTCTCATAACCCACATGAAAATATAATCAGTCCAATCCAGGCTTGTTTAAGAGTTCCAGGTTTTCATCTCTTTGCTCACACAGACTACCAAAGGAATTATCCTGAGGGGCCATTTCTTCTGGTATTGCAGTTAAAAGGCATTAGTTCATGCATTGTTGGTATGTCAAAGTATGTAGCTGATAACTTGGTTGCCTCATTAGTTATTCCTACCTCATGAGAAAAAAAAAACAGTGCAGTTCAATGTGCATGTTCTGCAGATTCTCACAGAGGGACCTGTGGTTACCTCAGCCTGATGATTGTTCTGCATTCTTCCAATGGGGACACCAAGAGCTGTTGAAAATAATTGAGACACTTGTCAACAGGGAAGGAGACTGGGCTTCATCAAAACTGTTTTAGTCTCTGGAACTGATGACCTTTTGATGCAGTTTGTTTTAGTTAGGAGCTAAGTGTGTGATCCAGCATGGTGTGAAATGCCTCTTTTGAGGCACTGAGCGTCCTCACCTCCTTCTGAAGTCACGAGGAAAGGGGAGCACTTAGGACCTACTGGAGGCACTCAGCACATTGCAGGACCAGTCCCCACACTGCTTTTGAAAAGAGAAGCATGCTTTCTAATTCAATGAGCTTTTTAACAAAGAGTTTTAAATTATACATACAAAATTATTATGAGTAACTCTCTCTACTTTTCAAATTCAGGGTATAAAAGAAAGTCATGCACTAAATACAAAAATAAAATCACTTCATTAGTCAGAACTGGGTTGTAAAGGCAGGTACTTAAAGGGAAAATATATATATATCCTGTAGAAAAGAAATTCTAGAAATTGCCCTGTGCTATTAGGGTTGGTATTGTAATAAAAATAATAATACATAAGAAATATATAAATTTCTGGGTGGTTATATGTTGCCAGTATTTTTTTTATTGCTGTAAACTGAGCCAGCTGATGAACTACCTCAAGGGAGGGGAAAGGATCACCTTTGTTTTCTGTTCAGCCTTGCTATAGCAAAAAGCTAAAGAAAGAAAAGAACGCAATGGCCTTGCAATCCAGGTAAAAGGTTCAGGAGAGTTCATAAGTCAATTGATTTTTAATCTTACATTATGTTAAATTTCGATCACAGAATTAAAAAAAAAACATAAACATAATGCAAATAAGTGCTTGACAGTAATGCTTTGTTTTTATGTTTGCTTTGTAAAGGCATAAATATAAAACCTCTCCTACGGAAGTATCAGCTGAGATACTTTTTTTATCTAAAGTGCAGTGGCGAGTGTTAAAAGAATTTTTTAAAATAAAATAAATCTCTCTTATTTGTGTGTGACTATCAATGTCTGTATATCAATACACACACATGTGGACACCAGTATATATTAAGATGGAAATATTTAATTAAGTTATCTGTAAGTGTAAACAGAAAATCTGCCGTGAATAACCCATCAACTAATTTATTGAAAATTGCACTGTTGACCATTTCTGTACTGCCCATCTCAGCATGGAGAAGAGAGATATTAGCTGCATCATTGTGAAGCAATGAGATTTCTGTAAGTCGTGATCTGCTGGCATGTAATAACTCGATCTGCTTCATGCAGACAAAATATATTAAAAGTATGGACGAGTGAAGTTTGTGCCCCAGGGAGAAGGCAAGATAATGCATTGAAATTGTTCAGAGGTAGTTAGATGCCTAATGGTCTAATATGTGAGCTATGTGAGGTCTGGGGTCTGGTTCTCATAAATTCTGGCTAGACTGATCCTGTAATTTCAAGCAAAGGATAAAAGCGTTAACCAGAGTCATCAGTGTTCAAGGTCCATGATGCTGGATATTATTCATGTAAAGATTCAAGAAAAACACTAAAAGGAAAGCTCTGGAGCATATGTGTTTGTGTGTGTGTAAGAAAAAATATGTATATATATATATATATATATATACACATATATACACACACATAGTGTGCACACATTTATGTAAACACTACACTATGTGTGTGTGTGTGTATATATATACACACACATTAAATAAAAACATTAGTATGTTAATAATAATGCATGTATCTTTATATATATTCACATAAAATCATGCTAATAAATGAATAGCTGAAATAAGATTTAACCCCCTTCCCCCCCCCCAGGTAGGTGATTTGTCAGTGATTGGCAAGTTAATCTGTGGAATGACAAAAAGCTAGATCTTGTTTAACCATTGCTACTTTATATTAATACCTTATTTTTGCAATGGCAAAATATGAGGGTTTGTTCTTTAAGAAGTCTCAAATTAATCATCTGATCATTTAAAAAGATTTGCTTATAATTACAGCAAACCTTCACAAAGACTCTGCTGACAAAGCACCTGCTTGTTTTTTTAATTTTGTAAAGCTGCTTTATTCAGCCAGTCAGGTCACTCAAGTGGCTGACCAGTGGCCACTGGGATTGTGCATTGAGATGCTACATCAGAACATCTGAATGCAACATGGGGACTTACTAAGGCAATGTCGTTATTTTGCATCATCATGCAGTAATTAAAACTCAACTTGCTGGTTCAATGGTATCACTGTAGTATTTAAACCTCCAAGCAAAACAGCTGGGGCTAATTCATAACCAGTCCCTTACAAACATACACCCTGCATTGCCCAGTTTATGTAACACATAAGAACTGGACTTCATAGCCTTCATTTAGCTCCACTTTATCCTATATGTTTAAGGTCTGTCCTGCCTGTGCCTTCTAGTGTTATAAAATGCTATCACTCGGTGATTGAACAGGAACAAGAGTTGCTCAACGGCAAGTTGTGTTGATTTTTAATCACCCAGTCCCAGATCACACCCCCCTCTTCCCCTAAATCTTTGCACATGAACAGCCCTTCTCATGTGGCTCTCCCCACCTGTGTATGAAATAGGGTCTCAGCCGCCTCATAGATACTGACCACCTCCTCCTCTGGGCTCTGCTGGAGAGCAGTGCAAGAAGGGCAAAGGGCAGACACAGACTGAGCCTCAGTGGGCTAGAGCAGTGGTGCAAGGGGGATACATAGTATTGCCAGCTCCATTCCTGAATAAATTAATTTGAAAAGATAATACAGCCTTCCACCTTTCAGCCACCTGGATGGGACAACGAAGGATATTGCAGTTTTCTTCCCCCTGAGCTCCTCCCACCAGATGATCCAGCAGAGCGCTAAATAGCTCAGGAGAATACTTTATAATATGAGAAAAGAGGCAAAGAGTTCCTAAATATATTTATAGGGTTCCCGTTCCTATTTGCTTTGCAAAACGTGGACAAATATGCTGTATCTCCAGGGGTTTAATCTAGGGACTACATACGATCACATTTAAAATGGATAGATTTTTTGTTGAAGTGTTTTTTTTTCTAAAATGTATGCTGTGTTATGGAAAGCTGGAGAGTAATGCAATATGCATTTTTGCAAACTCATTGCAAACATCAATAGCAACTTGAATTGACAGATCCTTCTGCCTTGATTTTAATTTTTTTAAATTGGAGGCAAGGTAGGGAAGGAAATTAACAACTGAAGTTTTTAATGTTGGTTTGAAAATGCCTTCATGTCTTTGATACATCTGGGTTTGCCTTTTCCTTGTTTCCTAGTAAGTTCAGCTCAGATTTTTCCCCTCAGTCCACTCCTGGAGGGGAACCTTCATGTATAGCTCCCCTCTTCCATAAGGAAGGGAGGACAGTCTCCTTTGGACCCTGAAGGCCTCTCTGTATGATGTAAGCTCCACAGTGAGGGTGGGAGTGGAGACTGGGTGGCCTGGAGGCTGCGTATTGTCCCGCATCATGCCCAGCAGAACTTAATCACTATATTGTCTTCTCTATGAAGCTTCCGACTATGGGGCAGCCACAGCCAGAGAGAAACACCACTAGTGCAGGTCCAATTGAGCTGTGTTCCCAGGAAACTATTGAGAGGCCAGGAGCTAAAGCTGGCATGAAGATACAGAGGCTCAGT
Source organism: Natator depressus (assembly GCF_965152275.1). Lineage (NCBI taxonomy): Eukaryota > Metazoa > Chordata > Testudines > Cheloniidae > Natator > Natator depressus. Next base: position 76,417,728 of record NC_134239.1, read on the forward strand.
ATGAATGGCCCTGGATCCACTAGGTTTGCAAGTGGGCTCTCTCACCTTTCTTGTTGGTGTGCAACTCCTTGCTCCCAGGGGTCTCCAACCCTTCAGGGTTGTCCTGGAGCCTCCAGGAATTAAAAAATAATTTAAAATTAAAGATTATGACGTGATGAAACCTCCAGGAATACGTCCCACCGAAATTGGCAACCCTACATTGGGATGCCATGGGCGGGACGGGATCCTGTGCAGAGATCCTGGCAGACGTTTCTTCTCCTGAGCTGCTTTTTGTGGGTATTTTTGTGGCTCTGGACCTATATTTTGAAATAAAAATGCTGAATTTATAGAGGAAATGTTAACTTCTCTTGAGGGAGGCTCTCACTTGTTCAAAAGCCATATCTGGCTGAGCAGATTTTGCTGCACTTGTCATTACTAAGTGTAGCTTTTTATAAAACAGCAACACATACGTTTTCAATTATTATTTTGAAAATTACAAGATTTTTCTTCAACCCCTAATTATAGGGCAATAACACTCCAAGTCTAATTGAATGACTCATTTGGATGATTGTTATGTACTTACAAAAGCAGAGCTCATCTGGCAGGTTTATAGGGCAAAACTGTCCAAAGCTGCCTCCAATTTGGGCCACCTAATTTTGGGGCAGTCCAACTCAAAAGTCTGATTTGCACATGCAAAAAGAAGGAACACATGCAAACTATGCAGTTAGGTGTGTATCTACTTGACATGTGAAAGCACATTAGTTTTTGGCCACGCAAAATTAGAGACCTGTTAAAGCCACTTAGAAATAATGGCCCACAAAGTTTTAGTACTAAATTTATAGTAGAATTGTTAACTGCACAGTGCTGGTTTTGAGTAATTAAATGAGTTATTATGTGGAAAATTTTCACATTAATGGGTAATTTCAGACTCTAAAAACTCAGCCTAATTTGGTAAGATTATGGAAGGTTTAGATGTTGTCAGAGGACATTGTAAAAACTAACAAGATTAAGTTGCTTTCCACTTTTATCAATGCTGAGGGATACATTCAAGCTGATAGACCAAAAATGAAATGTATCTTAACATTTCCATGTATTTTACATATCCATCCTAATCTTTTAAAATCTTTCCCCAACCCAAAATGAGAACTGAAGTTAGATACAATTCCAAATATTCATCTGAGCAATCCTAAAATAACAAACTCAGAGCCCTAGGCATTTCCACAAACACAGGCATTTGCGTGCATATTGTCCTTCGTCTCTACCTGTCTGATCCGTTCTTGCGAAAAGTGAGAGCATTGAAATGGATAAGATTAATCAGAATTCCTGTACATTTCAATATTCCGCCTGCTCAGAAGAATGGATCAGACAGGCAGAGCATAGGGACAACATGACCTGTGAATACTTACAAACCAAAACACAGCTGGCAGGTCTAATTTTAGACCTTCTAGCCTTGATCACATCCCTTTAATGTATTGAATGGAAAAAAAGTGTTCAAAAATACAGGAAACATCACAGAAGTTCAGTTCCAAATTACTCTTTAAATATAGTCTCTATATTGGAGCATTTTCCTAGACTTTGTTTTTGTTTAATTTTTATGTGTGAGTTTTTTTCATGCTTGTGAAAGTTGCCAGGTTGTTGCTCCTGGAAACAGAAATTCCCAATCAGCAGAACTTTTACAGCATAAGCAATGGCAATGCATGTTTCCTACAGTGCCCTGCCAAAGCACCACAACCCTGACCTGGAGAGACCACCTTTAGGCCTGCGAGTGTAGTTTAGGCTCCATGCTCATTCACAGCCTGATCCTGGAGTCATGGAAAACAATAGGATTTATTTTTATTTGCTATTCAATTTACTGGGGGGAGGATGGGCCCTCAGACCTTGGCCTTTCTTTGTATCATTCTCTTTTACTATTGTATTTTTTTTCCAACATCCTAAAAGAATCATAGTTTCCCATGCAATGATTTGATGGAGCAATTGTACAAACTAACATACTCCAATCTTAAAAGCAGCTCTGGTTTTAACAGTCTATAAGGTGCCACAGGACTCTTTGCTGCTTTTACAGATCCAGACTAACACGGCTACTCCTCTGATCCTTAACATTTTATCAGTTTTCCTACAATTTTTTAAAACAGCACAATATTCAAAACCTATTTGGGAAGTTGGGACTGGCTCAAACCACATGTGGATCCAGAGCCCAAGTTATGTATCGGAGAATAAATAATAATAATAATTCATAACACACCAGGATTCAGAACCTTTCAGAACTCAGTGGGGTTCAGAGCTGGGAGGAGAGGTGAGCCTACATTTGTTAGAATGTTGCTCTAATGTCAGTGCTTTTGGAAAAATAGCTCCTGAACACTAATTTTCCCCTTTTGGTTTCTGATGTCATCTTTTCCATACTCACTTCAGTGGGGCATAAATTATCCTCCACTGCTTCCCTTGCTCCTCCTGTGACAGTGAGAGTAGCAAAGGAGGACACTGGCTGGTCCCAAGTCCTTAAATCCTGCTCTGCTGTAATGCACGCCAAGGGGTCAATCTTGCGAAGCACTGAGTGCTCTGGCCCCAGTTCCACAAAGCATGTAAGTACTTGCTTAACTTTTAAGGACAGGTGGTCACAAAATTTCCCCACCATTTTTTTCAGTGAACATTACCTTTTTGACAAAACAGACATTTTTTTGTGAGAAAATGTCCATGTCCATCAATGTATTTTTGACTCTTGGGCAAGGACCGATATTTTTTGGTTTGGGGGGTTTTAACAAAACCTGAAAAATTCCATAAACAGTTTTGACAAAATAAAAAAAAGGGTTTCTTTGAAGTTTTGCCCAGAAAAAAAAAATCTGTGATTCCCACCAGCTGTGTAGTTGCTGTGAAGCACTTACTGGTTCAGAGCCAGAATGCTCAGCAACATACAGTATTAAGCTATAAGTGCCCAGTGAGCTACCCAGCATGAAGTTGGTGCATTTCCCTGCACCGGCTCTCCAAATCATGCTGCACTTCCTGTGCAGAACCGTGCCAGTTCTGCTCCGTCTGGGATCCTACATACCTGCAAATGAGCAGACAGGTTTTTAATCACAAAATGTCACAGTGAGAGAGTTTCTAAGCAAAAATGGACTTGCATTTGAGTAAAGATGGCTTCATTTTTAAAAAAATCTGATTTGTGAAGGTTTTCCATATAAAAGCAGACATTTAACCAAAAACTTTAAATAAAGCAGAATTTTGAGGGTGCAAAATCATGGCGAAAAGGTGAAAATTTCTATTCCAAATTCTGCAAAACCTGTGAATCTTCATGGCTCAAATTTATGTTACTCTGGTAAAATTCCTATGCATTCCCTGTATCTAAACCTCCCCTCCCTTGGAACCCAAGATTCTTAAGTCTCCCCATTCCTTTGCTGTCAGCAAATAACTGTGAAACCCACTTGCAATGTGTATTTCATCCCCTTCTAGTGCTGGTCCACATAGGATTACACCTACTATTGCTATCAGTTACACTGTTAGCTCAAGTGTGAGAGGTCTGCATGGTAGATCTACAGGTTCCAACCCTGCTGATGCCTCATGGTGGAATTTTTGTTTCTTCAATTTGCTTTTAAAAATCTAGGAAATTACACTAAAAAACCCCAAAGAACTACGTTAAAACAATATTATTATGGTTGCAAAGTCAAGCACTCAAAAGGTAGGAAATCCTGGTATTTCAAAGGCTCATAACATTTCCATACCATATTATTTTAAGTGACGAAGTTTTTATTGTCAAGAAAAAAGGAATGCAACGCTGCATATAAAACACTGCTGACGCCACTTATTGGCAACTGTAAGCAAATATTTTCAAGTATAGGGCTAGACTGTGGGTTTCAGTCACTGGCCACATTGAGGGAAGTGCTAACACGGCAGTAGCTCCTGGAGACGTGCCTGAGGCATGTACAGTGCCTCTGAGAGCACGTGCGACTGCTACACCTTTTTATCAAGGGTCAGTATTCATTCTCCTCACACCACTCCAACTCTCCTAGCTGGTGTGGTGGGAGTAGGGCTGTGGTCCCTCCATTCCTCATCCCTCTGAGGTTTCCAGCTCTGCTCTTAATGGTAGATTATCTGGTTCTTGCACACAAGGAATGAGATGGTGAGTAATTCCTGTAAAAGGGGGCAGGGGTGGCATCTACACTTTGACTCCTTCTTCCTTTCTCTCACTTGGGCAGGGACAGACACAATGTAGTTCCTGATAGGTATAGGATGGAGTACATAGGCCAGATCAATGGCGCTAAACTGATTTATACCAGGTGGATATTGAGCCACATAGCTTTAAGGTAAATCTGGTTTGTGGTTGTATGTTTGGCATTTTCTCTGCTTACTAAAGTCTCTGCTTTGTCTCCCTTCCTCCCCACCCCTGCTTTAAATGTGCCTATTTTTATGCATTCATCTTTATAGCAACAGGATAGGTGAGGATTTGGCTAGGCTGAATGCAGCCAACCCTCCTCAGCCCCTGCCCCCAGAAAACATTCAGAATATTAGTGTACTGGTATCTGGGCAAAAGCTGACCTACCTTGCACCTGAATGCAGATTTTAAGCATGATCATAGACATCCCCTCTTGATCCTTAGAAAAGAACTTTGCAAATCTTAATGGAATCTGAATACATTTCACAGAAGTATAAAACAACCAAAAGGCAGTCTCCATCTGTATGTAGTATCTAGGAACTGATTGGTTTTATAATGATGGACAAGAGAACTTCCTCAAGGAAGTCTACTCCTGCTTAGAGCTGGCTGGAATATTTCTGATTAAATTTGATTGTGTTGAAGCCAAAACATTTTGAGAGAGAGTGAGACCAAGAGACAGACTTTCTCACACTCTATAGCCTGGTGGCTAGGGCAATGTCCCGGGAGACTCAGGTTCTAGTCCCTGCTCTGTCTGATTCAGAGTGCTCTAGGATTAAAAAAAAACAAACCTCTGCTTTAATCAAGAGAGCAGGGATTTGAAGCTAGGCCCTGCACTTCCCGGAGCAGTTTCCTAATCACAGGACACACCCACTGACATTTTGACACCTATTTCCCGAGGCGTAATCTCAGGTTTTTGAGTCAAAAATGGTTATTTTGACACAATTCTGTTTTGGTGAAAACATTCAAGAGGTTTTGTTTTCATTTGAATGCTGAATGAAAACAAATCTAGAAACCTGCAAAGTCGCTGTGAAATGGGTTTGCTATCCTCTGGCCAGCTCTACTGGTGCTGAGGCCGCCATTGCGAAAGACCAACATTTTGCTGCCTGGCTATCATCTGCTGTTAGTGCTGCTGTATACTCTGATGGCCAAGGAGCACACAGGTCCTCAACTACCAGTAAGCAACTTTCAGTCTGTAATAGAGAAAAATGGAATAAGATCACTAAACATTGCCAGCTGCGCTGTTAACTGAGAACCTTTAAGGAGAGGTACAACGGCAATAAAAAGGAATGGTCTGGATCACGGTCCAGTATTCCTCAAGATAGTGTATTAAGGGTGCCTCATTCCCATTGACTTTCAATGCAAGATAGTGCCTCACTGGTATTTGTGCCTTTGCAAAGTTCCCCCTACAATTATTTGTGGGGCACCCCAAATCTAAATGACTAATTTTAAATGAGAAATATGTGTCAGAGGGATTTTTAGGTTTCCCCCAATCTTCTGCTGTAGAAGTGGAGCCTAGGTACTTTTCCCTTTCAGCTCTAACAATAAGTTTACATTGACTTAAATTTTGAAGGTTCTTTGCAAGCACAAAGGCTTGAAACTAATTTTTGAAAGCAAAAATGGAAGCAGTCTTTACATTTCTGCCCACCACTCTCTCCAGGTCCAGCTCTGGTTCCCCTCTGCATTCAGATTGTCCAGCTTTCTCCTCCATGCTGCCCGGGCACCAGAAGGGAGAGCACTGAGAACACCGGGGAGGCAGTCTCCCTGCTCTCAGTGTCTGTGCCCAGCCCCAAATGGGCCCACATCAACTGGCAGGAGCAATTACAGAGAAGATCCTGCCTATCCTGGGATGGAGCATGCTCGGTTACTCTGTGGGGATGATTCATGCACAGTCCAGTCAGCACTTAGGGACTGGAGCATGTTTATACAGATGGAATCTTTGCAGAATTTAGCTGCCAAACTCTAACAAGTCGACACTTAATGTGTGCCTTTTTCAAAGGCTTATAATGTGGCCAAATGTGGGCAGATTCTCATGGGGATGCCTTTTGTCATATTTTAAGCCATTCTTTAAGCCCCTGCTTCAGAGCATGGAGGTGTAAGTGCTTTTCCACAAAACTGTAGTACAATTTTTTTAACATAAGCCAAATAACATATTGTTCTCAGTTCTCAGAAATGGCTGAACCATTTTTTGCTGCAACTTACCAAAAAAATTCAGTCTCAGGCTGTAAATTTCAGCCTAAGTTGTTGAAGTTTATCCAACTTATAAGCGACTGAAAAAAAATGGTGTCATAATGGGGAGCACTGGGCTGTCGTAAATACAGGCAGTGCTACTGGCATTTACTATAATAAACTGAAAGTGCTAATTTTATTAATCTTTGTTCACAAAATGCAAAGAAGTGGTGGAGTGGAGGAGATAAAGGCCAGATTTTACTCTCAGTTACACTGGACTAAATCCAGAGTAATTCCATTAAAGTCAATGGAGTTACTCCAGATTTACAACAATGTTCATGAGATCAAAATCTGACGTAGGAAGCATGTCTGATATTGGTAGAAATGCTTTTAAGGCGTAATATATTGCAGAGATTGTTAGTGAGCAGTTTGCCTGTGTGGAAAGATTACTTCGGTGATGTTGCCAAAGTTAATGAGACTTTGGCAGTTACACACTGGTAGCAAATCACCCAGTCACACAACTTAAAGCTGCCTGGGAGGGAGCATCTTTAATTTGTGTACCTAACTGTCTCAAAATATTTCTCAGCCTTACACTCTAGAGTCAGCATTGTTTGCTCATTCAGGAAAAATCTCATTCCCTTCTCCCCTCACTAGTTGGGCGTTCCCTAACCTCCCTCTTCCTTTAACACATTGACCAAACACCCCTGTCTACAGTGAAAAATTAAAGTGAGTGAATACTGCTTTCACATATGTGTAGACAAGAGAGCCACATTCCATCACTTTTCTGCCCCAATTGCATGCAAAATTTAACTTAAATGTAAGCGGGGGAATAGTCCGCTATTGTGGGGAACTTTCCTGGCTTCTGCACTACCCTGGGGGCTAGCAAAAGGATCTAAGTCCTCACTCCCATTTTCTTTACCCAGAGGCCTCCCTGCCCTTGAGGACTCCCCTTCCACTCTCCTGTCTGGCAAAGTCCTCTGGCCTAGCCCCCAACAAGGCTAGGCCCAGGATTCCTGGGGGGCTCGACCTCCAACCCTGCTGTGGTCACCTAGGACAGGGGCTAGGGTTTCCACACTCCGGGGTACTCTCTCTGCACTGGGCACTTCTCTGACCCACTGATCATTACATACAAGTTAAAGCAAATGCAAGTTATTTAATCAACAATTAATTTAAAAAAGGGTAAGGAAAAATGGGAAAGGTTAAAGGAAACACATCACCCTGCTCCGTGGCAGGGAACATCACAAACAGTGTCTCTGGAATGTCACGGCAGTTCACAGTCTGTTTCTTGTAAGTCCCAGGCCTCCTTCTCAGGCTCTGGCTGTGCTGCAGGGATGCTGTGGTTGGACACTCGCTCTGGTGGTGGCCACACGCTCTCAGGCTCTAGGTGGCAGGGCCCTTCTTCCCAACGTTGCCCCCTCCCTGTCGGGGTTACCAATCCCCCTCTGAGTCTGGCCTGCAGAGCCTCCTGGCTGAGGCGTCTCCCTGTGCTGGGCCCACTGCCCAGGGTCCCCCCTCACTCTCCCGAGCTGCTCACGACACCTGGCCCCGGACTGCTCCAGCCCCAGCTCCAGCTCCACTCTGCCTCAGCACGGCTGCTGCTCTGCCTCCAGCTCCCTGGGCTGCTTCTCTGGCCCCTCTGGATCTGGCACAGCTCTGCTCCCCAGCTCAGCTTGGGCCCCTGCTTTCTCCTGAGCTCAGCCCCACTCTGTCTGACCCAGGCAATTCCAGCTCACACAGAGGATGGGACCTCCCTGGCCTCCTGACTCCCTGATTAGCCTGCCCGCCCTGTCATTCAGGCTGACCTGGAGCATTGGCGTCTCCCCATTGCTCCTAGGGACCGGCAGTCTCAGGGTCCTGATTCTCCATCGACCCTTCCACCTTTTAGTACTGGGAGCTAGCAACTAAAACACCCCCACTGAATGTTAGTCAGGGGGCAACAGTCCCCTTACATTAAGCAGCATATATAGTCCCCTAAGTATTTATGTTAAAAGTAATGATGCACATTGCATTGCTTAGGCTGCTAAAGCAGCATTGATTTTTGACCCCAATGAGAATACTTACCTTTACATTTTTCCCCTTCATACATAAACTATGTATATTGTGTTTTCCTTAGTGGGGACTTAACATCATTTTGTATTATCATGGCTAAATTCTAGAATCTTATCACTTTTGAGATGAATAAATGGAAGCCTTCTATTACCAAAACAAAGAGAACATTTTGGGGGATAACAAGAGTTACAAGTTAGACTCAATAACAAAATGTTTGCCAACTCATACAATTACCTTTGCTTCAGACATCCAAATCCAACTAGTGTTGAGTACTTGGAACTTTTGTTATATGTATTGATGCCACAGGCCTAAACCAGAGATACCCCTATCACCACAGTACAAGGCACCGAAAAGCCCAGATAAACCTGAAATGTGGTGAATCCTATGTGTGTTATCACTGGGATCCTAGAAGATAGGCAAAGCCACAGCTGCATTCTGGCCTTTGATGCTGCAGATGCTCAGGAAGGAAGTGGTGAGGGAAGAAGCCAAGTGAGGGAGGTAGTAGACCCATTTCCTGTGTAACCAGACTTTCTCACATCTGACCCACCAGAATCATGGAAACCCTCCACCAGCTACTGGAGGAACTCATTCCAGTTCAGAACTGGAATATGTTCTTTGGGGAGAATGGTGGAAATGTGAATGGGCGGGGGAATGGGGGGGGGGGGAGATGCTAGGAATGCTTAAGGAGGCCTCACTAAGGGGGCATTTGCTAAAACTACTCAGGTGGTTCCTTAAATTACCTCTGCTGCGTATGGATTAGCCCAAGTATGGACCTCTTGACCTAGCTCTTCCTGTAGTGCTGACATGAAATTTTGCTGTACATGACACAGGGGCTGTGTCTGTAGGTAAGGGAACTTGTGGAGCTTTCCAGTTGTTCTGTACATTGCAGGCTATAGACACTAATGGTCCTTAATCCTGTTAGAATATTAAACCTGTATTTTGGTGGAGAGCACCCTCAGTAGCTCATTTTGATGTGCACATAGCAGTGAGAATTTGGTCCCATCACATTAGCTATCACCTTAAGATAGACAATGTGAAATACCATAATAGGTCTGTCTAACAGACAAGTTCCTTACAGGACCTCAGAAAGTAGTACATCTTAAGGTATTTTATACCAGCCGACAAGGCACTAGATTTAAATTAGTGTACAGTGAAACATTTAAATATTATAGAATAGATTTTTTTATGGTCCAGCTATGCTTTTTCTTTTCAGTCGCTAACCTGGGGCGAACAAGTCTGCTTTAAAATGTCTATTTTATCTAATGCGTTTATCACTTCTGTCTTTTAGGAAGTTTGATTTCTTTTTTCATTTTTTCCCTTAATAAAAAATGGAACTGAGATTTCTGAATGCTTATTTATCTCTTATGTTTTATCTACTTATCTGTCCATGGACACGTTGCTTTAGAAGTGTTTTATATTACTAATTAATTTAATTGCACATACTTTAGTCCATGTTAACACATTTTCTATTATATGCTCTAATGTGATACAGGGCCCTCCCACAGCAACCTCACCTTAAAGCTTTAATTGCTTTCCTCTAAGCCTCAGCTCATGTTTGATTTATCTGATTTCTTTGTATAAAGATTCTCTAGTTTACAATGTGTACACAAGTCATTAAATTGGTGTTGATGTTTATCCAGCGAACTTGCCAATTGGTTGCAGTATACATCCCTTTATGAATTTATGACTGGGCAATAAAGACAAGTGTCAGAAGCCCTGTTGTCTCTGTTGGGCCACTTTCCTACTATATGTTTAGAGAGACAATATGGGCACTTCCACTGACTTACGCAGTGAGTTAAAGAGTTGATGACTATAATCAAAATCTGCTCAAAATTTCTAGTCAAATGCAGATTTCTGGGGAGAGGGAAAGGGTTAGAAGAAAATACAATTTGGGAATGTTGACAGGCAGTTTAGAATTTATCTGAGATGTTGTTTACAGTAGAAGAGAGTCCAAACCAAAATGCCAGATCCAAGCGCCTTCAAGCTATGTGCAGTTCAGAATCTGGATCCAAGTTGTGCAGTTCAACCCATCTCTTGTTCCCAAATAACGAAACACAGAAAATACATATTAAAGTGCAAGAAAATGAGCTATAATAAATAATCAATGTCGAGTGGGAAATCCAATCCTTTTCTCTGTCAGCTCTCTTAGCATAACACACTCATAACGACATACAGTACTGTATTTTAAAGTTGCATTTGAACAGGATGCATATTCTGAATAGCATTCTTATTTACAAATAGTTGGCAATACAGGCTCTGATTTTGTCAGGTACCTCACAGGTGCATGAGTCTGCCTGCATAGCATTTACGATGGGGAAATTGGTAAATAAAGCTAAGAATATTTGGAAAATACATGTGTGGTTTTGAGTGTACTGTGTAGGCTCTAGATTGTAGCTTTCTGCCAAAGAATAGGTCTACACTGTACTTATCTCCATGGGTTTTTCCCCACACAGATAGTCATATTGATTCTGCAGAACCTCTTCGTTTGCCATTTTTTACTTCTCAATAATTAGAGCTTCATCCTGCTTTCTCGGTCAACTCCTATTGATTTCCAAGGGAATTTATCCCACATAAGGGCCAACGGATTCAAGTTAAGAGTAAGAGGATCTGACTGCAGTACATGTGGAAAAGAAAGAAAGTGTGAGGCATTCTAGATTCTCTAACTGCAGGGCAATTTATAAACGTAAAACCAAACAAAATCCTGTGGTGGATTCTCACAAGTTTAAAATATTTAAAGAAAAAATATGAGTCAAAGCCAGTTAATTTCCTAAAATTCACAGTATTTTTCAGTGTTGCCAACTCTCCTGATTTTAATCACGTATCTTATGATATTTCATGTTTTTCTTAAGGCCAGTTCTTGGTATTTACTTGAGACCCTCAACTTTCATTTGAAAAGGAAGTAAGTTTCTAGCCCTCGAGGTTGCAGAGAAAAACTTAAAGATTTGACTTGACCCCCCTCTAAAGGTTCAAAAGCCAGAAGGCAAATAAAGAGAAACCAAAATGTATTACTTTTTTAAAAGTCATAATTGTTAAGCCAATCTCATGATTTTGAAGGGTGGAGCAGTGATTCATGATTTTTGAGTACTTGGGTTTGGAAATATTGCATACTTGTCCTGCTATACTAAACGCTTTATTAAAACTGTTCCACATATATTGTAATGGATAATATCTGCTGGCAAATTGTTGCTGTACAAAAACAAAACCAAGGCTTTGGCAAAAAACACAAGCGTTCTTGACTGGGTTCTGTTGCCTTTTGAAAAGAACTACTCTAAAACTTGAATGGACAAAGCTAAATAGTTTAGAGCCTAATTCTGCAAACACTTATCACCAGATATAAAGTTTACTACCATAAGGGGTCCCATTGGCATCAATTGGACAGCTTACTTTTGTAAACAACATGCCTTGTAGTAATTGCTTACGGGATTGGGCCCTTGTATTATAAATGTAGGCCTCTGGAAGGCCAGCTTTTACTGCTCATATGTTTGGCAGGCACATTTGCTAATCAGTGCTGTTCTAGAACCTTACACCATCTCAATGAATATAAATTGGTGGTGTAAAGCAAATGGGCAACTGGCAAGAAGCCAAAAGTAGCTTGGAGGGAAGACAGCTTATTGTTGAGGGGGCAGCCCAGTGTTCTACAGAAGAGCTTTCTATTCACAACAGCTCTGCATAGCTGCTGAGTTTGAGTGTGGCCTCTGAAGTGTATGAAATAATAACAGTTTTATTTCTCCTGACACAAGCACGGAAGCTGTTTGCTGCCACCTCAGAACTGTTACCCCGTAATGCAAAAGTACCAACAAGGCAGGCTGGATGCAATGTTATTATAAACAGTGCAGCAATAAACTTCAGTAAAATCCCATTATACTGCAATAGACTGTCATGATAAAAGTTCACTAATGTCTGTGGGAATGGAGATCTTTATTCACTGGTTTTTCTGTGAGTCTGTTTGGCTGAACTTTTACCTTTGTTATTTGTGCAGCAGTAATTGTGGGGAGGTTTGAAATACAAAGTATATATAGGGCCAAGTCCTCAGCTGGTTTAAACTGGTGTACAAGCTAGTTTCTCACCTCTTTTAATATTTATTTTTAGGGGTTTGGTTTTGTTATTGGTTTGTCTTTGGTCACTATGTTTGTTTGATTACTGTAAAGATCTTGATTAATACTATGATAATAAAAAGGATAGATGCAAATAGGTGCAAAACATGTGCATCCTATTTTTAAATGTATTAAATAGTGATTTATTTCAAATTTTTATTTGTATGCATGTATATATTACATTGATATAGGCTGGGAATTTCAGTGGCGCCTAAGAGAGACTGTCACCCATGTCCTATTGAACCTCAATGGGATTTGTGCACCTGAATCTTTTAGGCTCCTTTGAATATCACAACCATAATGCCTTTCATTCCAAAGGGTCCTAATGTGCTTTGTAAGCCTAATAAATATGAGTTATTCTAGGAATTATTTAATTCACCACTGAAATGCAGCCAATTCTAGGGTGGAAAAATAATACTGTATTGTTTGTCCTTGGAACACTTTTTAATTGACAGCTTCAGAGTGCTCAGTCCTTTTGAAAATCAGACTATTTATGTAAATGCCTAATTTTGGCTATAGAAGCCTAATATTAAACACCTATTTTTTCTAAATCTTGGCCCAGATTCTACTCCTGGCTATATAGTTGGTCTACCACGTGGCTTTGTGCAAGTCATTTGACTGCCCTCTGCCTCAATTTTCCCATCTGCAAAATGGCATACTTCCTTCCTTCACTGGAGTGTGGTGAGGTTTTATTCACAAAATGTTTATAAAGGGTTTTGAGATCCATGTGGAAAATATTCTAAATGCAAATTGATAGAGTATTATTATTATAATGTGAGCCTGTACATACAGATATGATGTGTCTTTATTCTCATTCAAACATTCAGATAGATATCTTAAATAAATACTTCACAATACCAGGGTGAACTTGGAGAACGATCTTCCAGATTGCAATATAAACTCAGAATTTAAAATCCTGAAAATGAGATCTGGCAATTTCATCGCTGTTATAACAGTATAGCTGATAAAGAATGAAATAAAATAAAGGGAATAAAGCTGGACTTTTCCCTTTTAAATTAAATGGAAAATAACACAGAATCTTGTGATATGTTTGGGAGGAAGTCTGTGCTTCCAGAGAAGCAGGTGTGTTATGCAAATCAAGCGTTTCACTGAGAGGAAATTCCTATACCCAATAACTAAATGAGCCAACTCAACTGTGTCTAGAAAGCCAAGAAAATAGCATATAGATAAAGTTTGCTCAAACCTTGCATTCCTGAATTATTTGTAAAGTTATACAAACTTCACCACTTATGAATAAAAGGCCAAATCTTGCCCTTTACCATTAATTGAAGAGGGAGGGGTGAAAGCAGAATAGTCCCAAAGTGCAACAGCATATTCATAATTCTGTGGGGGGAGGGCAGGAAAGCTGGGCTGTGGGCAGTTCTATGCAAGAGGATTCTGCAGCTTCCTCTGCCCTGTGCTGCCAAGTTCTGAGATAGCTTTCTCCATTGGAGTCCATGGTGGTTGATGTAGAGGGGCCAAGGTGTTATGAGTGTGTGTCATGGGGTCTGGAAACTGAGCAGACCCATAGGGTCACAACTTCATATGGTGCCAAGTGTTGGGATGGGGGAAGAGAGTGAGAAAACCAGTCACTGCTTCTGCTATCATTAATGGACTGAAGCAGCAGGACTATAGTAGTAGCTGTGGCCAGGTTATGAAGGGGCTTCAGATGCTGCCTTGCAGATTGCAGGGGGAGGGTGCCATCCCTATAACATCTGAATAGTTCCTCCATGCTAGGACTATCCCCTTGGTACCTCCAGTCCACCAGGATTTGTCCCTAGGAGAATAGGGAAAGGTCTAATTTATGGACTCCTTTTGTTGTTGGACGTATTTTTAAAGTTGTATATAAGAGTGACGTTATATCTATGTACTCCAGGACCTTCCTGTCTCCCCCTGACTTCAATGAAAGTCAAACATACTATTCCAAAATCAGAATATGGGTACACGTGTCATCTGTCTGCTTTACTGACTATCAGGATTCTTAAAACACAGCCATCACCGTAGTATCTGAGCACCTCTGTGCAATATATCGTCCACTCTGTAGCAAGGAAAATCTTGTCCATGGTAGCTGCTTCCTCCCTCCTTGGTTTTAGGGAAGCGACTGTTCTAGGGTCACCATCCATCCTGAAAATTGCAGGACTATCCCACTTTTTGAATGCCATGTCTGAATGTCAGTTTAAATTCTTGCACGACACAGCATGAGAGAGACAGCTGTTAAAAACCTTGCAGCTATTACAGTGCATCAATTTATAATCCATGAAGTATATGTACCACCTTGTGGATGGTTGGTTGGAGTAGAGTATTTTATTGATTTTAAGGAGATTTTATTAAAGGCTTTCCCCCCCAAAATGGTTTGCCAGAATAGTCAAAGATCAAGTAAATTGCTCAAATTTCATTTCAGGCCATTGAAACACTTGAGGGTTTATGGGGTGTCTCATGGGCCCCCAGCCTCTGCCCATTTAAATCTTGTTTTGTAATGAAGAGTTGGTGTGCATTTCATTTTCAACAAGATGGTGACCATAAGAGAGTTAGTTAGGCAAGTATGCACAGACGGTTCAATGAATTCCCTAGGGGCCAGATTTTCAAAGGTATTTAGGTGCCTGAATATGCAGATAGGAGCCTTGTAGGATTTTCAAAAGCTCCTAATCCAGTTTGGCACCTAACTCCCATTGAAATCAATTGGTGTTAGGCACCTAACTGATTTAAGTCTTTTTCTAAACCCCAGTAGGCACCTATCCGCTTCTGTCAGCACCTGAATACTTTGAAAATCTGGCCCTAAATACACTGTTTCAGGGGATCATCCTCTATCTGCTCAGTGAAGCACCAGTGTTCTGAGCGCCTCAAGGAAGGTTCTCAGTAACCTCAACTTCCTTAGAAGGCCCCAACTCAGTGAAAAGACTGTTCCAAAAGCACTTCTCTCTGGGGAACACACAACCTAATTTTGCTAGGTGCTAAGAACTTTCTGCTCCTCCTGAAATTAACACAACTGATGGTGCTCAGCACCTAGCAGAATTAGAGCTCCCTGTGTGGAGCAGATGTTCGGTCAGGCATTTTACTGTATGAGAGTATCTTCTGCGCATTTCATAGTCATTATTTTGAAAATGTTACAATTTTTCCCCCCGATGTTTGTACCTAGCCTTTCATAAGTATGTGTGTACTTTTTTTTTTCTAAAGGTACCTGTGGAAATCTGTATATTACCTTCATTCTCTAGTGGTAGGCAAGACATTGACACATGCTATATTCTTATTATTCCATCTCCCAAGAAATGAAATGATAACTGGTGCTGTGGGAAAGGAAAAATATGACACTTCTGAGACCGGACATGATTTGTATTTATTTACTGAGATTTTTAAACCCTCTCTAAGAGCTTGAGGCATATGTACCAAAAAACCTCTATTATCCTACTGGCCACATTGGGAATTTAGTTGCCAAAAGATCATGTGGCATCATGGAAAGTATTAGAACTGGGCAAAGCTCTGCAGTTTCACTTTGCAGAAGATTCATGTGGACTCGTTTGTTGCTGTTGTTTTAGTCTACATAGGTTCACACCTATGAGTTCTTACCTGAAGTGCCAGATTCAACCTCAATGTGAAACTCAGCCCAAACCATGGAGATTTGGATGTTTTTCTGAATGATAAGCTCCAGTTCAAACAGAAGTTAACCCAGGGAAGTTCTGTTATACAGGAGGTCAGACTAGATGACCACAGTGGTCCATTCTGGCTTTATAATCTGTGAATCTATGAAGTTTCACTTTGTTGCCACATGAAATCATAAATTCCAAACCCCCAGCACCCAAAACACTTACAAAGTTTGCCAAAACTTGCACAAATCTTTCAGTGAACCTGGCCTGAGCCTTGAATGGTTTTGGCATTTGTTATGAAAGTGTTGCTTTGCTTTAATCTGTAATAGCAAAAGTAGTTACAGTCCTTGCATGTGAGCTTTAAGCTTTGCAAATATGACATATCTACATAGTTAGTCTCTAGTCTCCATAGGTTGTTTCAGTTGAAACATGAGCCCCTACTTTGTGGTGACCAGAGTTTGATCTTGTTTCCTGTCAGTGTAGTAGGTCACGAATATTTTCTGGCAAGATATGTCCCTATTTTATAGCTTCATTAAGCTGCAGACCATACCTTACCCTTTCACTAAATCCTTGAAAAGAACTTTTGTGTGTGCCAAACGATATCCACTTGCTCTGAGGCTTTTGAAAGGTGAATTGCCAAGTAACAGCAAGCAAATTAAGAGGTGCAATGAGAACTAGTGGTTGCATTCTATCAAATCCTGCTACTGAACATGTTGAAAAGCTTACCCAGAGCCATGGTCTCACATATTTACGGTATGAATGGGACTCTTGGAGCTATGCATTGCCATAGTTCCCATTTCTTTTGTGATAAACTAGCTCAGCAGATGTAGTTCAGGTGAAAAGGAAATTCAAAGATCAGTTTGTCTCCTGCTCAGACTAAGTGTATGAAGTGTATAGTGATCTTTCTGGTTCTCAATCCAGGGGCCAGATTCAGACACCCTTACTCATGTTGAATAGTGCTTTATTCTAAAAGCAGGCCCACTAAATTAATCCAGCCCAAAAATTTATAAGGAAATGTTCCAGCATTCAATTTCTTTTGGTTTTATGAAGACACATATGCATCAAAGACTCTAATACAGCACAGTTTAAACTCCATGGTTTTCTAAATGGGTTGTGTTATTCTCCTGGATTATAAATTTTGACACTGAATGGATTAAACCAGGGTGCCTCAGATTTGCCCTAATGAGAGATGTATTGTCAATTTGTCAGGAGCAGTACCAACTTGTATAAAATGCAAAGCAGATTGCAACCGCCTTCATCTCTAATATGAAGATGCAGTCTGTAGGCATCAGAGGATTTAGCATGAAATTTATAATCTGATGCAAGTGACTGGGCCCTGTATTCTGTCTGTTTAACATCCATATTAAAATAAGGAAGTTATAAGATGTTTTGTCTAATTCTATGGGTGCTGTTTGGCCTAAAGGATGCACTCTGGCTACTCCAGGACTAACCTAGGACTAAAAGACAAAACTGAGATCCACACAGTGCCATGAAAACACAAGAATATTAAAACAAACCCTTTTGGTTAAATCATGACCCAATAAGGAAAAATGTATTCATTCATTATTCACATGATGGATGAGGAGGAGTTGGTGTAAATGGTGATATTAATGTGTTTAGTTTGTGAAAAGGTCTGTTGATGCTCTCTGATGTATTACACATATGATAATTCAAAAATATTAATTACATTTTCTAACACCTTGTTTTGTGCATTTTACATAATAAAATCAGCATCTCAAGAAAATATGGCTCTACATATTAATCAGTAAAGGCTTCTGATTAAGTCCTCAACCCAGATCCCATTGAAGTCAGTAGAAATATTTCCATTGACTTCAATGGGCACTAGATCAGGCCCTAAGAGTGCTTTTCATGCTTTCATGCATATAAGCAAAATAAATCCTTTGTATTTATAGCTCTTCTCTGATGTTGTCGCCTAGCTCAATTACACATAGAAAAATGGGAAAAGCTCCTTTTCTGGTAAGCACTTTCCACCTCTTGAAGTTGGCATTTGTTGTTACCTGTTTCTGAGACATTTTTCTACTTGATGGTTATTAATCTGAAATTGTATTGAGTGCTTTAATAAAATCTAAATAGATAATATTTTCAGCATTTCCGTTGCTCTGTAGTGGTAACATTCTTTAAGAACACAGCAAGTTAATTGAGAAAAACCTCCCTGTCAAAAATCCATGTTGCCTTCCTCCTCAAATTAAGCTTTTCAGTATATTGCTCAATCCCACCAAATTGTTTTGGTTACATTATTCACAACTGCTGTTTCATTATGTATTCCATAACTGTATCTCGTGCACATCTTTTACATGCAATATTTATTGCTCTTCATCCTTCTGGAATTCTATATTTGTCCGTGGGATTAATTTTCAATGGTCATTTCCTTTAAAATTATTGCATATATTTTATTGTATCTTGACATGGTATTTAAGGTATCTAATCAGTTCACTGCCATATTTGTTGCTGCTGATACATTATGTAACTTTTCTTCTATCTTTCCATTAATCTTTGATTTATGTAGCTCTTTTTACTGTATAACTGTTTGATGATGCTTTCTTGTCAATAATTTTTCACTTCCATATGTAGTGGACCAATTTTCTGTGTGCACCATCTACTGAGGAATCCTTTATAATTAGTTAAAAAAATAAAACTGAGCCTTATAATGAGGGCTTTTTGAACCCTGCAGTGTTTGTTTCATGATGGGATCACAAATGGTACCCTCTAAACTTGGTTCATAGGGAATGGAAAGGAACCAGCTCTTGTAGGTTTAGATAGAGGTTCAAACTCAATGAAATAGCCTCCAGGGGAGTGTCCCACAGGAGCTGATTCCCTGGTCTTATGGGAATGGAAAACAAAACAGAAGCTATTGTGAGTCAGGGAGCTGATCTGTGAAAGTATTATGTATCTGAAGTTTCAAGAAATGTAGGCTAAAGTGCTTAAACTTATCAAATCTTGAAACAAAAATTGTTTGAGTGGATTCAAAGTTCATTCCAAATAATTTGCAAAATTCTACTCTTAATTAGTAATGCCTGAACTTTCATAGGTTCAGAAATTTGGTTCAGATAAGCCTTCAGAACTTCAGATTGCTATCTGAAATATATTCACCTTATTTAAATTTTTTGGGAGAAAGCAACTCCACAGGCCCATCTCCTTGCTTCTCTAGGCCCAACTTCCTCCCAAAATATTAACAGGGTATGGCTCCACGCTACCTCCAGTGTTGCAGGAGCAGGACTGTGGTAGCAGGGCGGCCTGCTCCCTGATCCAGTGGGTCTATTCTCAAGACAAAGGTACAACCCCCCACATTCCAAAGCCAATGTCTTTTGTTTTAAGTGGTGGCCTTTGCTCAGTCTTACCTCAAAGCATTGAAATCCAGTACCCCACTGCTAGACCCTTTTCTCTGATTTCTTCAAATTTTAAGAGCCCTCCTCATCATTTATACATTAGAGTACACCATAGGATAGTAAATTCTGGGAACACATGATATCCTTCTCTCCCTTTCCAACAATTGCTAACCTCAAACAAAGAGAGCTAGGAATATTGTGTGCTTCCTGCCTTTAGTATAGTGCTTCCTGGGGCCAGTATGCCATTATATTTCAGTGGGAAACTGCTACACCAGAGATGGGGAGTTGGCCATCTCCAGAAAAGGAGACATGACTGGAGCCAGCTGGGCCCAGATGCCACCAGATGTAAACTATATTGGAAGAGCAATGATAAAAATTCTCTAGAGAAGGCATTTTATACAGGGATTGTTCTGTGTGTGAGCATTAGTGCTTTACAGTTTGAGGGGGAAGATTCTAGGATTCATGAACATTAGAGTGTCTGTTTATTCTCTTCTACTCCATCTCTTTTGGGATTGCTCCTCTGGAAGAGTCGTGACTGTGTATCTCCACACAGATACCTGTTTCAGGATAGGGAGACCATTTCTAGTATTAACGGAGTGCAGTGTCTGAAGGATTTTTATCATGCACAGTCACTCCTGCCATCTGTGAAGGCTGTGTGAGAGCAGTGGTTGGTGGTACAATCCACTTCAAATACCAACTATAGCTACTTCCTTTTTTAGGGCTTATTCCTATTTTAGGGTTTCATACTGCTGTCCATCACTGTAGTATCTGGACTTTACTCTAATTGGTATAAAACTTCTTTCTACTTGTATCAATTTCCTAGTCTACTTTACCATATTGTTTAGCTTTTTGAAATACATCTCCATGTTGCTTTTATTACATATTTTAGCCCTAATATTTTCATTCTTGGCCTAATCAAGGTAGACTTAATTTAGCCTTTTTGATTCTCTTCACATTTCTCTACAATACAGATTTCTTACTTTATAGGATTACAATGAAAATTACATTTACTTGAAAGGATAATTTTCTTAGATTAGGTTCCGCACCAACAGACATCAATGGCAAACCCTCCACTGACTACAGTGGGATTAGGATGTAGCTCTCAGAATGTTGCGGGAAATTTTTATACATGGAAGCACAAAACCTTCTTTGATGCATCATACTGCAGATACAATTGCCCAGTCAGGATGCAGAGAACTGAACATTGCTTGTGCAAATGCATGTGCATGCTTTGTTTGTTTTGCATATGCACATGGGCTTAAACCCAAGTGTATACATTTAGCCCTTGGTTTGGTAATTCTATACTTGCTGGTGTTGATATTTCATAACCAAGTATATTAAAGCTCACTGTCCCTTGTGCACCAAGTTTTAGCCCCCAACTATTAATTAAAAGTTACAATAGCTTCACCCCTAGATGCTAGAACCCTAACTTCCAATTGAAATGGGTGGGGTTTGTTTTGTTTTTACTATTAGCCATTATGTTTACTGCTAGGAGTCTGAAATGAGCCCATCTCTTCAATAACACTGTTCCTCAAAGCCACAACCACCCCCCACAATAAAGTTCCTTTCTGGGTCATACAGACCCAATGTCCACTGATTCAACCCTGAGATCTTTCCTGTAAATACATCCCTTCAACTGGCTACTGGTAAAAACTAAAATCGCTACTGTCATCTCTTTTCAATCTCCAGGCAAAATGTCTAACCCACCTTTAAGGGTTTGAGGTCTCTTATATAATATATCCAACATGCACAACTGTAACAAGCATATTCCCAGTTATCTCAACTGACTTTACCTTCTTCTTAGTAACAACCTGAATCTTTTCCTCTGGAACACTAATTGCTGTTCTCTCAACAAGCCCTTTTTTTTTCTTTTTTAATTAGTAACTGCACATAAATCAGATATTCCTCCTATTCTTAATTTGCTCCACAGATTCTTTTCTCCATTTCCCTTTGTCAAACAATTCCATTATAAAATCTCCTTTCAAGGAAAACAGAACCTGAAATCTTTTAGGTAGAAAAGAGGTGTGCAAAATTTGTTTATCCACATGTGATAACCTGAGATTTTTGCTGGGTTTGGTTAGAAACTGAGATAAGGGCAACCCAGTGATATTTTCACCAGAAAACACAATTTTTCACAAGGAATAGAGCCCAGTTGTGTTCTGGAAAATTGTCACACTTTTGTCTCACATGAAAATTCACTATTTCCAAAATCAGTGAAATTAGTTTATCAACTTTTTCATTTTTGTGGAGAGCTGTGGAAAAACTCCGGGCAAAACCACAAAATGTTTCACTTTTTGTGAAGCTGGTACATATGATTCCCCATACACCCCTGTTTAAGATGTGATGATAATTTTTTCCACTGCTTTATTGCACATTATTACTTTATTAATCATCCTCCTTCCCTCCCTTAGTATATCCAGATTTTCCTGCAAATGTGCTTCACAAGCATGCATCCTGCAACAGAAACAGCTGGTCATCTTCCTTTGCTGTTGTGTCTAAAAGCAGCCATATGTCATCAGCAAACCTCCCCTGTATATTCAACTTCCTTAGCACATCAACCTGTCTCTCTGAATCTGTTACATGATGTCTTAATAGCACAACAAACTGGCATAAAAACAGAACGTTGGATCCTCCTGGTCTCTTGCTCTTCAGCCCAGCAGGAGGTGGAACTATTGTAGAGATAGGGCTCTTAGCCCGTTGGCTGTGTCTACCATAGCATTTTTAAAAAGCTCCCTCTGCTGCAGCTCCCCTGATGGTAGCAATGGCTCAGAGCAGTTTCTACACTACACAGTAGTAAATATGTGCCCTGCCTACAGGGGTACTGGAACAGTGATAGAGCATTAGGGGAAGTTTAACAAAAAGGGCTAGTGTAGCTGTGGTTTGCACCGACAGTGACCCCTCCAGCTAGCTATATCTGGCTGTCTATCCAGGTTCCTAGGCTGGTGCTCATCTGAGCACCTCCCAAGTAATGAAAAAAGACATAACAATAATATCTCTCTCTTCCTTCCCAGCAGGTAGAAGCAAATGCTTGATTAGAATTAAGATGTCTGTGTGGGTGTCTGTGTAAGAGAGAAAGAGAGAGGAATACTTGTTGTGGGAAAGCTAGATCAAAGAGATGAGCTTTGCATTTAGTTCCAAACACTGTGAGATCAGTGGCCATTCTTACCTTATCAAGAAGCAAAGTCTGTATATAATCTTAGTTTTACTCCTGTGAAAGTGCTGTCTCCTGTACCCACTCACTCCTCCTCCCACTGGACAATAATACTTGGCTCCTATATAGCGCTTTTCATCAATAGGTCTCAAAGTGCTTTACAAAGGAGAGAAACATCATTATCTCCATTTTACAGATGTGGAAACTGAGGAACAGAACAGAAAAGTGACTAGCCTAAGGTCACCCAGCGGGCCAGTGACAGAGCCAAGAACTGAGCCCAGGTCTCCCGAATCCCATTTCAGTGCTCTAGCCATTAGGCCATTGTTCTGGTGGAAGGGAGGTGTTGTGAAAAAGCATGGCTGTGGCGGAGGGACACAGTCCCATGTAGCTAAAGCCAGTCCTATGGAGGGCTTTGAATACCAGGACAGAGATTTTGAACTGGATTCTCTATTCACTGGGGCAGCACAGCAGAGAGAGTAACATGAGACTGATATGCTCATGGTGACCTATGTTGTTGCTGTGTTGTGTACTAGTTGGAGCTATGTCAGGGCACATGCTTTCATTCCTTGATATCTGAGTTGCAATGATCAATCCCAGAGGTCCCATATGCATGTGTTACTGTGGCCAGTTCTGTATCTGACAGGGCAAGCTTTTGGCCGGCAAGAGTGGAATGTGGGTGTTTTGTGCCATCATGGCTTTCTGGACATTCGATTGCAGTGAAAAGTCCAAGAGGAGCCCAAGGTGCTGAACAATGTAACAATCTGATGACACATGCACTCAATAGATAGGGATGTTTGGAGAAGGTGAGCTCTTCAGAGCACTTCCCTCTTCTTAGCTTTCTCACCTCCATTTTGCCTGCATTCAGCTTTAATCAGCCAATTAAGGAGTGGCATTAATGGGCTCAGAAAAGGAATCCAGTCCAGTCAGCTTCAGCCAAAAGGCTGTTGGTCGCTCAGTGATATCTTGGGAAGAGGGAGGGAGAACACAGTGGAGTACTCGTTAATCCCCCCTCGCCCGCCCACTGCCTCGTTCCTAGCAATCTGAAACATTTCACACTCATTACCTTTTCTAAAAGTGAATAATTAGTTCCTTTTCTTGCTCCTTCCTCTGAATTTAGCCCGTTTAGACAGCCAAATAAACCAATCCCATATGAAATGTGATAATCCAGTGAAATTGTTAAATAAATACACAGTATAACTACTGCAAAACAGACGCAACAAAGTCAGGCATACATGCCACCAACACTGTAATTAATAATTGTCTCATTTACTGGAATCAAATATTCAAGCCAGGCCATATATAAAAGCATACTGATCAGGTTAAAGAAATGGACATTAAATGGAACATACTGTAGGATAAAATCTTACCTCTAAATTTGCAAGGTATTTGACAGGATTTTAGCCATGAAACTCTGAAAACGTGCTCCTTAAATATTCAGGGAAAGCGGAGCTATATGATACCGTTCCCCAGTGCATACCTGCATATTTAAGGCTGTAATGTCACTTATCTGCAATAGCTTCAGAATGATTCAGAAAACATGTGAAGTTATGACCTGTGCCTTGAATTTATTTCAATCTGGTTTCATGCTGATGAAGTGATCTATCATCATTGCTACCATATTACAGTGTATGTATTCTTACCAGAAAGTTTAGCCACTGCAGGGGTGGCTGGACTAGCATAGCCCTGGCATCCAACAGCGTTCCGACTAAACTATAGTTTTAGTTAGGGAGTATGGAAACTGATAACAAAGTATTGCTTGTGGTCTTCTTCCAGTTTTCAAGTGCAAACATACAAAGTTTATTTTAAATTTGAGCCAGTCAAACATTTAGTAATGTAGATCAAAGAAGAAATGAAGGCCCCTCCATGTTTATTATTTCAATATGATGTCTGTTCTAATGAAGTGTAAAAATGCATGTGCTAGACTATCTAGTAGGAATTTTCTGGTTCTGTAGTTTAGCCTTAAATATATACATATATTTGTAAATTAATCAGAAACATATTGCTGTGGTTTCAGTTCCTCAGAATGCTGATTGTTTTCAATCCTTTCTTTAATTTTAGCAATATGGTGGCAGTTTGCCAGAATACTTTCAGATAAACAGTCCACTTCATATTTAAAGAGCCTTAGAATCATTGATGTTATATATATATATTTAAATAACTTAGGGTTGTTGCACTATTGTCCCTCACTCTTAACTAGAAATAAGAAAAGCCATCTGGACAAGGTGAATTTTGATAAGATCCTGGCTCTTCGGGGTTTGTTGATCTAATATGTACCAATTTTTAAATGTCTTAATAGCTCCAGGATGGCTATCACACTGACTAGGCTTACCCATTTCCATCATGCTCTGTGCTGTTGAATGTAATTCTATTTACGTGGGGTTATATTTCCACTATTTAAAAAATATATTCCTGATAGCACAATAAGTATTTAACTGAATGGAACTGATTGCATTTTTAGGAGTTTCCTGATAATATACTCTCCTCACAGTTTGGGATTAAACACAATTAAAGTAAGAAGTTGTTTTCCTCAGTCTCACGTATTGGCCGACATTCCTATGTGGCTGCTATCCAGCAATATGATATTACAGGGGTTTCATTGTACCCTTTTTTGGAATAATTGAATGTTTTCAGAACATATTTCCCAGGGACCCCTACTACTAGAGAACCAACTCCCCAAAACTTAAATGGAAAAGGTCAGAAGTGATCATCTTGAAGCTTGGGGATAAAATACAGGATTTCTTTTTTTCCAACCTGTGTTTTCAGTCAATTAAA
>NC_134239.1:76448010-76513010 GCF_965152275.1 Natator depressus
AAGGGAACTTAAGCACATGCTTAAAGTTAAGCAAATGCTTAAGTCTTTTGCTGAATGGGAGGGACCTTTGAGTGGTTTTGATGAGCTTTAGAGAAAACAGCCCAGCCCTCCATATCCAAAGAAAGTGTTGTTGTGATGCAAGCCTCAAGGATGAGGTGGAAATCAGGGGGACTTCCTGAAGGAGCCTTCTTCACATCCACCCACCCCACTCTCCTGCCACTTTATATATTAGCAGGCAAAGAAGCCACTGTGGTTAAATAGAGTTGCAGAGTGTAATAAAAGCCAGAAAGGATAGGACTAATAAAAATAAAAACAAGCTGTAGTCCTGACATTTGGAAGAAATAGAGAATAAGCAGAAAGAAGCTAAAACCATACTTTGACATTGAAGTACAAAGAATATTACAACCAACTGCAGTGCATTCTTCGAATGCATTTACAATAGACAAATAAAAAAGGAGTACTTGTGGCACCTTAGAGACTAACAAATTTATTTGAGCATAAGCTTTCGTGAGTTACAGCTCACTTCATCGGATGCAGTTGATGTTGCATCCGATGAAGTGAGCTGTAGCTCACGAAAGCTTATGCTCAAATAAATTTATTAGTCTCTAAGGTGCCACAAGTACTCCTTTTCTTTTTGCGAATACAGACTAACATAGCTGCTACTCTGAAACCTGTCAAAATAGACAAATAGTACAAGAACTGTGCTCTACTAGAATTTACAGTGTAGAACTGGAGACAAGGATAACAAGATGGCAGGATACTGACACAATTAGTTTGCTTCGTTATTCCTAGAGGAAGGACCTGATTCAGGAATGCATTTAAACTCATGCTTCTGTCTCATTGCCTTAATTGAGTCTTCAGTATACACTTAAAGTTAAGCACATGTTTAAGTGCTGTTCCAGAATAGGAATGCTTTCCTGAATCAGGGCTGAGGACAAGAATGGAGAATCCCTTGAAGAGGGGTCAACTTGCTGACGCAGGCTAAAAGCTTAGCAAGACTAAGCATAGGCGTAATTTTAGACAGGTGAGTAGTCTCATTAATTTCAAAGGGACTATTTATGTGCTTAAAGTTAGCAATGGGCTTAAGTACCTTACTGAATCTGAGCCATGTAGAGGAGGGAAAGGGCTAGATAGTATGCAGATTAGGATTGAAATATTTATGGAAAAATTAGGCACTCTGTGAGACTGTGAGCCAGTCCAATGCAATATTTTCTTCTAAGTATCCTTATTGTCAGTACTGTAACTACATGGTAAAATTTTGCTCACAGGTCTAATGTGACTCTGAAATTCAGACTGACCCATTTCCAGGTCCAGATAACATTCAAGAAAGAATCATGAGTTTTAATGAGATGATGATAGAAATTTGCAATGATTTAGCTTACTTTTATTTTTTTGTAATTGTTTGGTGGTATGTGAAATAAGTAAGGACTTGAAGTAGCTTTATTCAAACAGCAAGCTGCTACCAACTGATTAATTTCATTTTTAAGGAGAGTATTGGAAGCAATGTTGTGGATTTTGGTATGGGAACACCTTGAAAAACATAATTCTACTGGCAACAGAAAACATGGATTTATAACAGGGGAGTCTTGCTTGAATAATTTTTTGGAACACTTTAGATTACTGCCGTGGTAAGCAATGGAAATGCAGCAAATTACAGGGATAGAAGAACCATCATGTAAAATCGGAATCTACTAGAAACTTTATCCTAATTTCAAAATGACCCTTGCTTGAAATTTGAAAAAGTTCAGATAATTTGTTTCTCTCTCTCTCTCTCTGAGGTAATTCTACAGTGCCAATTGCTACATTATCAAGGCACCATACTATTTTCCCCTTCTAATTATTTTTCATTTTCTTCTATATTTATGCTTTCTGGGTCTGGCTTGACCAGAGTCAGGACGTACCAGTAATCTCACAAGAATGAGTTCTTATGAAGTTTTCCTCAGTCTAGTTTTCCAAACTTAAAGAGCTTTGACGCAAATTGGTAGAGTTTAGATGAACATTCAACCTTTTGGAGCTCCATTGAAGAGCCTTTAGATAACAACAAATCAGTTACCAAGACCCAGAAGGAAGGCTATGTCTACACTACAGCCTAAGTCAACATAACTTATGTTGCTCAGGGGTGTGAAAAAACTACCCCCTGCTCTGAGTGACATAAGTTACACCGACATAAGCGCTTGTTTGCACAGCGCTATGTCAGTGGGAAAGCTTCTCTCGTCGACATAGCTTCTGCCGCTCACAGAAGTGGTTTTGTTATGCCAACAGGAGAGGTGTACATATAGACATGGCCAAAATCATAAACCTGCTCTGCCCCAGGTTGAAGTACTGAGACAGGGTGGAGTCCTGTTGACTTGGAGGGGAAAGTGCCAGGGCCAAACCCAAACCCCAGACTCCAGCCCTTAGGCACATTTTTAATGAGAAACTGGAGTTTTTGTAGACTCTCAATTGCAGCAACAATTTTTTTTAATTACATGTCTGGTAGTGCTGTGTAAACCCTGCAGGGTTGAGTTCATGAAAAGGTTCATGAACTGAACCATGTGGTTTGTTTCACAGTGGTTGCAAACAGAACACGACC
This sequence comes from Natator depressus, assembly GCF_965152275.1. Lineage (NCBI taxonomy): Eukaryota > Metazoa > Chordata > Testudines > Cheloniidae > Natator > Natator depressus. Next base: position 76,450,583 of record NC_134239.1, read on the forward strand.
CGTAGATACATTTGGATGTCAGAGTGTAATGAAATAGAACCTCCAAGGGAGACCCTCCCGCAAGAACTATCCCCTCCCTAATATCCAAGCTGCCCTCTTCCTTTAGCAAGCCTTAAGAATCCCCCTTTATGCCTTACATGTATCCGTAGGGAGGTTAGAGTACTATAGGCTTGCCAGCATCCCTGCTGCATGAGCAACCTCAATCCACATTTGCCACGTTATTGCAAAAGTTACTGCAGGTTATTAGCCAAGATTTGTGAATGAGTTGTGCCTCAAACCCAAAGCTCATTTGTAATACGTTTGAGGCTCCACACAAATATTTCACACAGCTTTATAGTAAAGCAAGAAATGCACTGGGAACTATTGTCAAGAAGGGTCACGTTTTTTAGGTTTATCATCCTTGACAGTGTCCCTTTAAGACTATCTGCTAAAAAGGGTGAGTTTATTCTCACCAACAAAAGGCAGAATACTATTGGACCCTTAGGATCTGAGCCCAGTGTTTCGAGGAGACTGACTGAGTCAGTGAATCAGGGAAAAACAAAATGTTCATCTGAAGAGGGAGACCAGAGGGACTACGAAGAGGGAGGGAAAGTCTGCAAGGATCTGGGGACTGATGTTTTGGGAATTAGTCTTAATCCACCTCTGTTTACTGTAGAAAAGGTGACTTTGAATTGATCTAATAGCAGCTTCCAAAGGTTTTAAACATTTTTTTTTTATGAAGTGGAAGAAGATAAGCTAGAGTCAGGAGTGCAAAAACCAGGAAACACATTGTCAAACTAGGAAATCAAGAGTAAACAGGGAATTGAGGCAAATAATTCTGCCTGAAACAGTAGTAAACATATGGAATAATTGGCCAGCGAAGCAAGTAATCTAAATGAGTTTAAGAGACAGCTGGACACTTTTATCTCAAGAGAGAAAGGATTGAAGGATGAAGTGATAAACCAGGGAGTTGGAGATGAGATATTCCAAAAGGGAAAAGGCTTGTTGGGCCAAGCGTTTTTTCTCTAATCAGCAGTTTTTTATGTTTATATATGGAATATGGATAGTTGCCATATGAATATGCTATTGACACATAGTTGTCAATATGCCTGAAGAAGCAGCATTTTGCCTCAGGAGTTGGATTTGCAGTGTCCACTGTCAGCAGTAGATGTGCTGGCCACCAGTTAAAGACAAGTTACAAAAAAAAGTTTGTGAACAATTGTCAGTATATTTCATTGCTTCAACTTTCGGATTGCTTCCTTTAATAGTGTCTTTAATCCCCCTGTGGGCAAACCAGTGGCTAGTGAAAGTGAGAAGAAAAGCCATGGATTTCCATTTCAACTAGCCCCAAGGGGAGATGTTGCTTTGTTTTATTGTCTCCCAACCAGAAGGTTTTGGACATGCCATGAGGGAAGTATTATATGTATATTAGCAAACAGAGCCAAATTAATCCCCAGTGTAACTATATTGAAGCTCTGTCTCTCAGCTGGGACTGAATTTGGCCCACTGAGTGCATCATTCATCTTCTCACATCATCACAATCACTTTATCATTTACCAAGGAGTAACCAACAACTTCTGTTAGAACAAACAAGAGAAATACAGATCAAAATAAAATACCAACAGTAAGAATCAGATTTTCAACATGGGCCTTTTTATCCAGACACAAAATGGTACTTGTAACACAAATCCTACCATTTAGATGTCTAAATACCTGACTGCCTCCACAAATCAGGAATTTAGGTGTGTGAATGACAGGATTTGTGCCTGCAATTAATTACCTGGAAAAGGAGTCCAGGTTGAGGCCCTTTTAAAAATTAGGCTGTTGCACTGCAAACCAAAGGAATTGCAAAGACTAAATTTCCAGGCTTGATTCTGCACTCAGTTGCAGTTTTACACCAGTGTAACACCATTGACTACAATAGGTTTCAGAGTAGCAGCCGTGTTAGTCTGTATCCGCAAAAAGAAAAGGAGGACTTGTGGCACCTTAGAGACTAACAAATTTATTTGAGCATAAGCTTTCGTAAGCTACAGCTCACTTCATTGGATGCATGGAGTGGAAAATACAGTGGGGAGATTTATATACACAGAGAACATGAAACAATGGGTGTTTCCATACACACTGTAACGAGAGTAATCAGGTAAGGTGAGCTATTACCTGCAGGAGAGCGGGGGGGAGGGAACCTTTTGTAGTGATAATCAAGGTGGGCCATTTCCAGCAGTTGACAAGAACGTCTGAAGAACAGCCAACGGAGGGGGTGGGGGTGAATAAACATGGGGAAATAGTTTTACTTTGTGTAATGACCCATCCACTCCCAGTCTTTATTCAAGCCTAAGTTAATTATATCCACTTTGCAAATTAATTCCAATTCAGCAGTCTCTCGTTGGAGTCTGTTTTTGAAGTTTTTTTTGTTGAAGAATTGCCACTTTTAGGTCTGTATTCGAGTGACCAAAGAGATTGAAGTGTTCTCCGACTGGTTTTTGAATGTTATAATTATTCTTGACATCTGATTTGTGTCCATTTATTCTTTTACATAGAAACTGTCCAGTTTGGCCAAGGTACATGGCAGAGGGGCATTGCTGGCACATGATGGCATATATCACATTGGTAGATGTGCAGGTGAACGAGCCTCTGATAGTGTGGCTGATGTGATTAGGCCCTATGATGGTGTCCCCTGAATAGATATGTGGACACAGTTGGCAACGGGCTTTGTTGCAAGGATAGGTTCCTGGGTTAGTGGTTCTGTTGTGTGGTGTTTGGTTGCTGGTGAGTATTTGCTTCAGGTTGGGGGGCTGTCTGTAAGCAAGGACTGGCCTGTCTCCCAAGATCTGTGAGCATGATGGGTCGTCCTTCAGGATAGGTTGTAGATCCTTGATGATGCATTGGAGGGGTTTTAGTTGGGGGCTGAAGGTGATGGCTAGTGGCGTTCTGTTATTTACTTTGTTGGGCCTGTCCTGTAGTAGGTGACTTCTGGGAACTCTTCTGGCTCTGTCCATCTGTTTCTTCACTTCAGCAGGTGGGTATTGTAGTTGTAAGAACGCTTGATAGAGATCTTGTAGGTGTTTGTCTCTGTCTGAGGGGTTGGAGCAAATGCGGTTGTATAGCAGAGCTTGGCTGTAGACAATGGATCATGTGGTGTGGTCTGGATGAAAGCTGGAGGCATGTAGGTAGGCATAGCGGTCAGTAGGTTTCCGGTATAGGGTGGTGTTTATGTGACCATCGCTTATTAGCACCGTAGTGTCCAGGAAGTGGGTCTCTTGTGTGGACTGGTCCAGACTGAGGTTGATGGTGGGATAGTTACTCCTGATTTACACTGGTGTAAGTCAGAGGAAAATCAGGCTGTCTGGGAAGCAGGATGTCTCCGTTCTGAGAGTTCTGCTGCACTACTCATGTTTGGACAGATAAGAAGCATTGCCAGCTTCCTCTGTTTAAAGTATTGGGAGAGATTTCTGAAATTCCCATTTTGACACTAAAATTACAGATTTTTGACAGCACCCTTGCTATTGTGCTTCCCGTCCCCTACTGCGTCAAATCAGCATTTCTGGAAAGAGTGACCCCTGTTAGAGGCAGTTCCAGAAATGTAGATTGACTCCACCAATGGGCAGACAACTCAACAGCAAGGGTCTTTTAAAGTAAACAAACGGGAAAGGATAGGAGGGGAATGCCAACTCTGAGTAGATGTTTAATACAAACCCTTGGGTTCGGTTGTACTAGGTCCTTTGTTTGTGCATTGTCATTTTGCTACGTGAAGGTAGTCTGAAATAAGGATTTCCACAATATTATCTTTGGACACATATTTCTTTGTACTATCTACTTGTAATTTCTGATTGTTTTTAATGAAGTGCAACAAAGCAATGCAACAAGTTTAATTTAAATAAACTTGCACAAAAATATATGGGCAACCATAACAATTGGGAGAAATGTGATCATCCCCACTCTATTTATTATAGCTCTGATCCGGAATTCTCTGATTATTTCATCGCCTTGTTCAGCTATACAACAGGGCTTTCCTTTCCTCTTGATGCTTGGGATTTTCATGCATAATCCCACTCCCACCATCAGAGAGAAAAATAATAAATCCTTCTGTCTACAAATTATGTACTGGGCACAGTTTCCTCTTTCTACACTTCAGTATGCAAGTGTTTGTAATAAAGACCAAATTTGCTCAGTTCTCTCTCTCTCCCTTGGCAGGGTTATCCTTCATATGAAACTAATCCTAATGAAATCACTTTGTAATCAAAAAGTGTGATTATATTTATATCACATTTTCCATTAGGACCATGTGTTGACCATATCTTTTCTATTTTTTTGCTTTCTGCAGTTAATTTCACTGGAAAGGCTACCCCTCTTTATAGACTAGCATTGCAGCAAGTGGTTCACCAGAGATTCATTCTTTGGGGACAATGATAAGTCCCATGGAGTTTGCTAAGTCTTTGCTGTTCACCACGGCTTGGATGGAAAGGGAGTCTGATAATCAGCTAATATGTTTCAATTTGTATTTGAAGGTTTAGGTGTGTTATCTGAGACGGAGGCAAGTTGTGGGATAAGGAGTGGAGAGAGAAGCTCCAGATTACAGATGCAGTGCTTCATTGCTGCTGTTGTTGTGGCTTCATCAATCTAGACTCGAGTTTGTCTTTGAGATTTCCAGGGAGTGAGTAGTCCGATACTGGGAGTCATGGTTCCTGGGTTCTAGCCCTGGCTGTGACGCTGACTCACTGTGTGATCTTAAGCAAGTTTTTTAATGCTCAGCATGCTAAAGATGAGCCCCTTCCCTTCTCATCTCTCTGAGAGCTCTCTAATCCTGATGTGCGCATGATGTTGGCTTGCTTCCCTTTGCTACTAGCTCTTAGTCCAGGCCAGGACCCCCAGTTTAGCCTTCTGGTGTATGCAGCCTCCACTCTGCTGGTTCCCAGCCTGAGGGAATCGTTGCAATTGCATGAAGGCGGATTCAGGGCCAGTCAGGACACAGCAACAGGTCAGGACTCTTACCTGGAGAATCTCCCAATGGCTAGAATTCCTTCCTCCTGCCAGCACAGTACACCTGAGTAGCTATCCCAGAAACTGGCTTATCCTTATGGCAAACAATGCCTAAGAATTAGCCAGCATCCTGAGGCTTAATTAATTCTTCTATGCCTCATTTTATCCACACATATGAAAAAAAGCCTGATCATACTTACCTAACACCTCACATTGTTATTAATACAAGTGATTCATATTTCATAAATTAAAGTTATATAAGTGCATATTATTTACTTTAATTAAATGCTCCTTAGGTTCACAGACTTGGAGAGAAAGAAAATGCCAGCGTGAGAGAGCTTCTTTGTCAGGCGCAGCTTTCCCAGCCACAGGTCCAGTTTTGCTGTAGGAGATCTAGATCCCCAGTCCAGAAAGAAATATATCATCTTTGCTGTATGAACGATGCCAGACCCTCCCCCCTTTTTATTGCGAGCTTTAAAAATGTGGCTTAAGAACATTTCTGCTGTGCGTGCTTCAAGTTCCATTTCCTGCTTCATTGTTTTATTGTGATTGTAGTAGAAAACATTTTCTGTTCTTTGTGTATGACTCATAATCATTGTTGCTGACTAGTCATTCGGCTCAGTCTTGCTGCTGAATCCCAGACCTTGTCCGAGGTCTGCATTGTTCTAGTACTTGGGTGGGAATACATACAAGTTTCTCTCTCTTTTTACCTTGCAAGGTAAACATGGGAGAGATATTAAATTTTCCGTGTGTTTCCAGACATATCTTATCTTCTAGATTAGTCACTGTAAACTGATGTTTCAGTCTGCTTAATGTTGACCTCTTGAGTCACAAACTTCCTTGAAACACACAGATAGCAAAAAACTTTAACAGCAATTAGCGAGGGAGTGGCTGGGGCAGTGAATTAATGCATTAGCCTTTTACCTGTGACGTTCTGGATTCACATGTGACTGAAAGCTCACAGGTAAAAAAGATCAGCATACTCTCAGCTCAGTCCTATTGGGAGAAATGACTCCACACTTCAGAAACAGTCTGGATTGAAAGTGCTTGCTGAAAGAGTTTATTTCTCTTTCAAGCCAAAAAAAGAAGCGCTGTATCTTCTTTAAAAGGGACACCAGTCATCACATCATTCTCCTGCTTTTCACTGTTAGGAAAGTCCCACTTGGGCCCTGTATTGAATCAGTGGGAATTCTGCATGTGAAGAGTTAGCTGGGGTCAGGCCCTTCGACAGTTTTTTACTGAAATATCCAGTAACAATCTGACCATACGATGTTAATTATTTCTCAACAGAATTCAACTGTTTTATTTTTATCAATAGGTTGTAAATATTGGGAACACATGATAACCAATAGAGCTGGGCAAACTTGTCATAATGAGCCATGTAGACAAGAAGTTTTGCCCTTTTTTCCTATTCGCAAGTTGTTCATGAACCAACTTTGATTTTTATGAATTTGTTCATTATTCAACAAAAGTTCTATGTAGACAAATCTCAGCCTGGGAATTGCTCACAAAATGGGTTCTTCACGTATGTTCATTGTTCATTACTACTGCTGTACAACTGGTCGTCTTAGTCACGTGGCTCTGTTTTTGATCTCTGTCTGGATGAGCACAACTGTAGTGAAGAGAGGAAGAATGTGATTAAGTTTTTAGTTCTTTCTAAGACAGTGTGGGAACAGATTATTGAGTGAGGAGGAGACAGCCTGGCAAAAATAGGGAATATTTTACATCTTTTCTTTCCAGCCCACTTGATTCAAGCCTTTCCTGAGACCTGCTAGAAAAAATGGTAGAAAAAAAGTGATTCTATAGGCGATCAGATTTTTAATTAATTTTATTTTGTCACTTTCACAGAAAGCAATTGTATGTGATGCATGCAGACACAACCACAAAGGGTGTAGTTAGCTTTTTCCCCCTCTGTCTTTGTATTATCTATATGTACCCAGAACTCTGGCCAGGAAATTTGCACAGTCATAGCTGCAAAGAGTGCAGTTATTTGCAGGTCTCTTTAACTGCCTATGCCAGGGTTCTGATCTGGGATCTGGGGATTCCTCATGGTGCTGTATTGCCATTCAGCACTGCACAGAATTGTTCATATATTTACTATGTACATTTAATGAATTTCCCACAGGGCTGGTTCAAGAAAAGCCGGGATCCCCTGCAACATTATTCAGTCAGGTCCCGCACATTATGATCAAAGTTCATTGTGTGTGACCTCCTTCCCCAACTTGTTTGTCTACACCAGCTGGATGGGAAGTGAGGAGAGGCAATCGGGAATGTATCCAGGACTGGTGTATGTGTTTATGAAGAGAATTAGGGGAATTGTGAAGGAAGGTTTCTAGTGGTATAGAAGAAAGCAGGTTTCAGAGTAGAAATAGAAGAAAGCAGGAAGCTGTAATGTACCCTAGAGCAGGTCAAGAAGCTGAAGGACATCCTACAAGCCATGGGATTCAGATTATTATCATCACAGAGTTCTCAGTCAGGATGAAACAGCTCTTGTTCAACACAGCATGGCACAGACGCATGAGCAGAAAATATCACACTAATATTCCAACCCATCCCTTTTGGAGTGGTGGCCCATAACTGGGAGAGAGAAGGGCATCTGGCAAAAAGATAGGCTTCTGTCCTGTGCTGGTCCAATGGGGTATTTCTAACATAGGCACCACCAGCATAGTTATGTTGTCACAATCTGAGCCTTTGCTAGTGGCGGGCCTTGGTGATCTGCTGAAAAGAAACATCAGTCTTTGTCAGGACAACTTGACAGGATAAAGCAGGAAGCCATCGCTTCCAGTTCTGCCTTCTCTACCCTCCCCCCATTGTTTTGTCATTAAATGAATTTTGCTAATGGACCTGGAGCTAGTTCCCATGCAAAAATTCAGCCAAACAAAATTTTACTTGCAAATATTCATTTAAAAAAGTAACTACAAAAGGAATCAAACATAGCAAACCCCAAATCAGTTGAATTTGCTGTAGTGTTCCAAATTATTTTTTCCTACTACTCACCCAATTCTGGATACTAAACACTGTTCAGTTTTCCCTTTTTCCCAGGACACACAAAACACCCTTTACCTCTTAATTATAAAAGCCTCCTTACAGATTTTTTTACAATATATGGTTTTTAGAAAATGCATTAGTCTATATATCGCATAGTATTTAGAATGCATTATTCTTAAATATCTCTTCAAGGGTTTGAGGTTCGAGTCAAATCCCTTTATAAAGAAGAGCATTTACAAGACAATTGGAAGGGTACTTAAAAATTATATCTTAAGTATGCAGCACGTGGTCTGTTTCCTCTTTTTATAAATGAGCTGAATAACATGATGCAAAAGGTTGACGTTTTACAGCAGATAACACATTGAGTATTAACCAGTGTAACAAAGTTGCATTGTTTCTAATACATGTGATTATTAGTTATTTAAGTCCAATCCTGAGAGGTGCTGAGTACTCTCAACTCTCATTTACTTCAGTAGTAGTAGAGGGTGTTCAGCCCCATTCAGGAGGCACTCAGAATCCACAGGTACGCAAAAGGAAACAAATATAAAAATCACCTGAGAATTGCTAATCAAAAAGCATCATCAATGACTCTGCACAATGATCTTGCTGTTGCCAGTGTGGCTAGGAGTGACTGCTTGCATCATAAAAATAATCAAGGTCTAATGTGATACTGGCCTGGTTATGTCTTCGTATTTTGGTATGAAGGGGAGTAAGACGTAAAATTTCTCATCAGGCTGAATAGTAAAAATTAATACAGATTGGCTGTACTGGTAATTTTATGTGATAAAGTTATTAAAGCAGTGTCAATAAACCAGGAACAAGTGATGTGTAAAATAATTAACACTAAAGGGAACATAATAAGTTACTTATTAAAATCCATAGATAGATTATGTGACCCTGTCATTAGAAGGAATATGAATCACATGGCTTACTATACATCTTCTGATATGAGCACCCCATTGCACTCTGTCAGATTACTGGCTCCTGACATTAAATAAGATTCAGGTTTGATTTATTGTGTGGCCTTTTGACAGGAGCTGGAATCTGAAATGGTGTCGGCTTTGCTGGTGCTCAGCACTGTTTTCATTCCCTCCTGATGTAATGCAAGTGTTACGTTTAGTCAACCAAATTATGTGTAGTTCGGTGAGATTCTCTCTCACTCCCTGTAGTCATTGTTCCACTCATAATAAAATTATCCTATCAATTTGCCACAAGAGGAACACTGGAGTTCACTAAATTACAGCCATGTGTGTTTGCGCTATAGACAAAGTGATACCAATTAAACAAAAAATCCTAGATTCTATTTTTAAATCGCTTGTGGAAAACAGTGAGATTGGTTCACAGGGGAGGTCACTTCTGAATCCTACACATTAGAAATTTCATTTTCCTTAATTAGAAAAACAGCATTTATCTAGAAACAGAAAGGAATAAAAACTGGGTACGGCACTAAATAATATGTCAAAAATGACACCTGACCTCCCCTATGACTGATTAGTTTCAGAGATTTGCTATGTGAGGTGGAAGTATCATTTTGCTTTTTTTTTTCCTTTCTTCCTTGAAAATGGTGTTTTTATACACAGATGGCAAAACATCCCTGTTCTGACAGCTGAAGCTAAGTCAGCTCAGTGGTTTAACAGCACTGCAGAGCACTGCCACACAGAAGACCTGAGTTTGGGAGTGGCCTCAGGGCACTCTCTTTGTAAGTCTTTGATGCTCCAATGTGTCACAGAGGTGATGTGCTTTGACTCCAGACAGCAGTGGCGACTGATGGCTCCTGATTCTATAAGCGCCTCCTGATGGCTGGATTATGAAGCAGAATTTACAGGAGTCTTAGCGGAGGCTGCTTGTCCATCCATGGTGGGGAATGAGCAGACATGATGGCGATTTACTAAAGGAAAGAGGGACAAAAGTGGAAATGGTGGCCCTAGAAATAATAATAACGATAGGACTTTGTATGTTAAAGCATTTTACAAATACCAATTAATTGATTTCAATGGGAGTTTTGGAATTGACTTCAGTGGAACCATGGTTTCATGCCTGAGTTCCTGTTTACCGGACGTATTCCTAATACACTAGACCATGGTGCTAGCAAAGCAGTGTTAGGTCTCAGACCTCTGGGCCATGTTTTGTCTCTATTTGAGAAAACTGACACTCAGGCTTGGTATATGCTAGCAGCGTATATTGGTATAACTACATCGCCCAGGGCTGTGGAAAATCAGGGAGGTGGATTAACTAAGCCAACGGGAGAAGCCATCCCCTCAGTGTAGATAGCATCTTCAGTGAAGCATTTTACGTGTAGACAAACCCTGAGATGCCTCTGTGAATGGATGGAGTCAGTCTCTGCTGTTTGTGGTGCCAAAAGATTATAGCACAAGAAACCAATACACACACCTTATGAAGGAAATGTGATGTAAAACAAGTCTCATATTTCTTTCTAGTCACTGTTTCCAACTTGCTCCAGGAAAACAATGTCAACTATGTGTTGCAGTATGAAAATTTTACCAAAGTGTTTCACAAATACCTTTTGAGTGAAAAAGTTAGACACTGCTATGTTAGGTCATTGTCACAATGCTATATATTATAATTAGTATTGAGATAATACTTCAGTATATTTGAGAGAATTTTATAGTATTTTGACAACTTGTGAGCAGACTTCTAAAGGTTTAGCTGTTTTTGGTTGGATGCTTATTCCAAATCTCTTGAGTCTACAACATATACCTTGAACTACAAGAATAAAGTGTGTGTGTGTGTGTGAACTATCTAGTATTTTGCACATTTTATAAGCAAAAGTTTGGTTTTGCTCAGTCTTATTTTATCCAGAATGTTTTACCCATCCCCCCTTTCAATCACCTGCCTTTTGGTATGACATTTCTCAGACTTCATCACAGCACAGAAAACAATTATTTTTGGTAAGTTAAATAAATGGGGAAATAAATATTTTTCCTCTTAGAATGTGTTCAGCTTTTTTCCCCCTAATCTCAGATAGCCTCTCTCAAACATCTTTGTATTAAACCTTCAAACTGGACATGTAAATACAGTAGTGAGGACTAGTGAAGAAAAAACTGGGTTTGATTCAGCCCTGGGTTATACAGGTTTCTTCTAGACTGCAGCTGAGGCCCCTTGGTGTGGACAGTCTGCCTGGAGAGGGGAGTTGCATCCACAACTTTCAAACCACCAGTGGGCTTGGAGTCAGACAGCACAGCAGGGCCTTGAGTAAGGACCTGCACAGGAAACCAGAATGCTCTGTCTGAAGTCAGAAGTAAGAAGCTGAGGAAGCTCACAACTTAGCCCACTATTTATTTTCACAGGTTTCAGAGTAACAGCCATGTTAGTCTGTATTTGCAAAAAGAAAAGGAGTACTTGTGGCACCTTAGAGACTAACCAATTTATTTGAGCATAAGCTTTCGTGAGCTACAGCCGATGAAGTGAGCTGTAGCTCAGGAAAGCTTATGCTCAAATAAATTGGTTAGTCTCTAAGGTGCCACAAGTACTCCTTTTCTATTTGTTTTCACTAACTTCAAAAAGGTGAACCAGGTTGGGATGCTGAGCATATGCAGATATTTTATTGCATGATCTTTCTTGTAATCACAACTTATTCTACTTACTTTCATTGAGAGAGAAGACATAGGGTAAAGGATGGGTTGGAAGTGCCCACTTTTAAAACCCAGAGGCCTTAGTGGACTCCAGGCAAAAAAAAATTAATCTATCTTGTAAAGAACAGGGCCCTTGGCCTATGGGTGAGTACAACATCTATGTGTTGCAATAATACACTTCCTTATATTTTCAGTGTGGAACCTCTGCAGTTGTTTGTTTTTTAAAAAATCAGACATATGGCAAACTCTAATAATGCACTAGCAAATGAATAAATGAATCTCAGGATGAATAAAGCCTGGGAGATTTAGCAAATAGAAATGGAAAAAGCAGTTGCTGGCTACTCTAAAGAATGTCACAGTGCTGGTGTGAAGATGTATGGCTGTTTTTGGTTTCAAAAACTAAGCAGAGCTGGTACTTGATAATATTTGGTAGATGAAGCACTGTGGCCTAGAAGATAGTGTACTGGACTGGGATTCAGGAGACCTGGATTCTATTCCCAGCTTCACCAAAGGCCTGCTGGGTGACCTTGGACAAGTCACGTCACTGTTCTGTGCCTCAGTTTTCCTACCTGTAAAATGGGAATAATGATATTGACCTCTTTGTAAAGTGCTTGGAGATCTCCTGCTATGACATTGTTCTTATTATTTTTTATTACCTAACTGAGAGACCTAAAAGAAATCTGGAACATATGGACATTTTGTGCAATGGACTGTTGCTTACGAAGCTCAAATAAGACTATTAGAAAAGTGAAAATGCAGAACCTCCTTAATAAGTAGCCTGAGCTCCTTTGGTTGCAAAAGTCTCGGGTTCAGTGTGTTACTGGACTGGTTTATCCACTAATAAAAATAATATTTAATATAATGCTTGCTTACCTGGATACCATTCTGTACTCTTCTCATCAGAATTTGTGGTTTTTATTTATTCTTGCTAGAATTCTCTTATTCATTATCTGTTCTGACTATAGCTGTAATTGAAACAACCTATATATTTTAAGCAGCCTTTATTTTCAGTGTCCAGTAGCTTTTTGAAGCAATTAGCTCCTAGGCTGAAATTTCACAAATTTTCTTTCATCCCAGAGGTTAAAATTTTAAACATTTAATTTTGAAAATTTGAAACCAGTTAAACTACTTTTCAGGCTCACTAATTCAAGTAAAAGCAGGTGGTTTTGTTTGTTTTTTATTTTGTAGTAAATACAAATCTGAAATACATTACTTGTCCCATTTTCTTTCTTTAATTATTTTTTTCCTTTTACGAAAAAACAAGGAATATAACTGCAAAAAATTAGATCTAGGTTAAAATTTTTGAAAGCACCTAAGAGACATAAGTGCCTAAGTCCCATTGAAAGTCCCAAATGGGACTTAGACTCCCAAGTCACACTTTGAAAATTGTACTCATAGTTTTGAATTAAGAGGACTGAAGATCTAACCATGCCTTCTTGGGCATATCCATTACAAATTTTCTCCAACTCTAAACCAGCTTGCTAGGGTTACATGGAAGAGTTGCAGTTGACTTTGACTGGTCAGGTAGGGAGGGCAGAAGATAGATGACTCACATCTTAAAGGTGACAAGAAGGGGGACAGAAAGCTTCCATGACATGAAAGGTTTCACCGCTCCCTTTGACTTCAGTGACAGTAGGACTGGGCCTCAGTTTATTTTTCTGGTTATTGGAGGATCAGAATAAGGAAAAGTTCAATTTCCTTCCATTGCATGCATGGGAAAAAATTCCTTTCAAATGTGTAAAGCTGCTCTTTTAAATCCTTAAAACCTGCCTCTGCCATAATGCCTACAAATCACTCCCATCTGGCAGTAGTTAGGCAAGTGACTTTTGCTTTTCTGCTAAACTCCATTTTATTGTTGTCTAATTTTCCCAGGCCACACCCTCCCCATTTGTCTCACCTCCACCCTGTATAGTCCTATCTGATATGTAGATTGGGAGATCTGGGGCAGGGGATATCTTCTTTATTATTTGTGGTACAGCACCTGGCACAATGGAGCCTTGATCCTAGATTGGTTTTAATAGGTGCTACCATAATATAAACAATAAAAATAAGACATTGTTTGGTTAATAGTATGCCATTGAAAAGAGCTATATAATAGCATAATGAAAATCCTTTGTGTATTTCATGCATGCAAAGAGGCAGAGTTAAGGTTTCTACAGGAACCTGAATTTACTGATGTTCATAAATCCTTCCTAACTTTGCTGCTACATTAACATAGAACCAAAATTTTTGCAGGGCCTAACTCCATTGATTTTGATGGAATTAGGCCAGCAGAGAATTTGGCCAGTAGTTCTTACATTTAATAAAGGCAAGACGCAACCCAGACTGTATATTTAAACTGTTTAATAATCAAAATGGATTTGAGCACTCTTTCAGTAGTGTGTTCAATACACTCTCACTGGAACACTGCTCTTGGGAGCCAAGCATTTTTGGGTCTTAGGAAAGACCCAGGAGCACAATGAAAGCAATAATTATAACAGGAGTCAGTCTATAGGGAGCAGAGGTGTAGTATTCTGTGTCTGAATGTTCTTACGGAAAAGCCATGTCTGAGAAAGGAGCAGGAGGAACGTTTCTACTACAAGAGGAGTGGTTACTTCATTTTTAATATGAACATTCACAAATATTGAAAATAGCATAAAATTACCAGTGATGTAGCTGGCTCTACACCTGTAACCAAACACACACTGTAGATTTTGATTTTCTGTAGCTCTCAGGCAAATTTCATTGGTTGGTAGCATCTCACACCAGACAAAGCTCAGGCAGGAGATGAAAAAGCATGAAGCATAAACAACACAGAGCCAATGCAGTTTCTTGTTCGTTAAAGAATACAAGGATTGTAAGCTAAGTGGGAAGGAGCTGGTCAGGAGCTATCTTAAATGCCTGCAGGTTAAAACATCAGGGATCAGAAAGCAAGTTCCAAAGGCAAGTGCACCTTGGAATGAGAGGTTGTTGATGAATTACTTTGTGCATGTTTTAATTACACTATCATCTTGAGATTTTTGTGTATTGATCTGCACTGTAGTTTTAAAGCTCTCACTCCCCCCGCCTCTCACCCAAACATCTGAGCTTTGTGTGCTAGGACTGCTTCTAGGGAAAGAAATTACTCATCTTGGAGAGTAGTATGGAGAAAAGGGGGAGAAAACACACAAAAAGGGAGGGCATGTTCTCTTCTGCTATTCAGTATGTTTAAATATAAGCTATTCATATAATTGTTCCAGCATGTATTTTCTTCCAAGCTGCATGTAAGCAGAAAAATTTGAAACATGAAAAATCGGACAGTGCTACTGTGGTATAAAATCGACTTACACATTGTATTCCTTTCTGTGTTCCTTACCAATAGTAGGTACATTGCTAAAATTGAGAAAAAATTTTGGCTTGAGAGAGTCAACGCATTCCTGTGATAGACACAGTCACAAAATATTTGATCAGCGCTGTAAAAAGGATATTAATATTACTGATGTTCTGCCCAGGATGGCTTTGGGCAAATGTGACTGAGGAGGATACTTAGGAATAATATTAAGCAGGGGGGCGTTGTAAGCTCTTCAGGGCAAGAGCTCTGTATTTGGAAAGCACCAAATATATTTATATGTATGTATTATTATATAATATAATTATATAATATTTCTAGCTTATATATAAACTAAAAATAATTGAAATTACAGAGAGAGGTTTTATGGGGAATAGCAAAAGAAAACTTATTAAGCCTCACAACAGCTCCATAGGGTAGGTATTACTATCCTCATTGAACACATGAGTAAATAGGGGTGCACAGGAGTTCAGGCACCAATTCAACAAGGTACTTAAGCATCTGGCTAACTTTAAACATGTGAGCTGCCCCAATGATTTACCCACACTCACAAGGCAAATCACTAGCAGATCTGAGAACAAAACCCGCAAGTCCAGCTTCTCAACTTTAGACTTAAACTACTAGGCCACACTGCCTAGAATGCCACATAGCCAGGGATGCCAGCTGAGTGCTGAGACTTCTGAGGTCACTCAGGCAAGCAGAGGCCAACAGGCCTCACTGAAATCCTTGTTCAAATGTTGAGGCACTCATATAGGAGTGATGGGATTCCAAATCCTGTCATTGCCCAATAATAATTAATAATTAATTAATAATACTTAACACTCATCCAGTGCTTTACAAGCATTAACTAATTAAGCTAATTCATTAAAGGTCTGTCCTTTGTACTCTCACAATACCCCAGATCTTTTTGATCATACACCCTAAAGAGTAAAAACAGTACATCAGTAATGTTAGTTTTAGCTTAACATTATTTGGCAATTTTGATCATTAGGAATGAAGTTAATCAAATATCTACTGTGTCCCATTTTTCCACTTTATGTTTCATTCTGCACTTACTATTTTTATCTTTATTAATAGCTACTGCTCAGTGGCCTTAAAGAATTCCACCATTCAACAGAAACTTTTCTTTCCAGAGACTTATGCTAATTAGTATTTGTTTGTGGCTTCACTGTGATTTATGAGCTACTCTGAGCTCTGCATAGTGAAATATCAGACTATCTCCATACCTGTCTATTAATTTGTTTATCTTTCTATCTGTCTACCTATCTGCTGAAATTTAACACAGTGCAATAACTTTAAGAACAGTGACACTAATGCAGCATTAGATTAAAAGAATGTTACTTTATACAGGCATAAATGCAATTTAGAGGCACTTAGAGGAAGCTATATACTTAACATGATTCTTGGCCTGCAAAGACAGGTTGATCCCACTCATTTTGGGATTGCTAATTTGCAGTTAATTAGGAAGATTGATTCTGTTCTGCGATGCATAGGCCCAACCCCAAATGCATTTTTCTGGTTTCCCTGGCATCATGCTAGTTATCATTGTGATGGTGCACATATAACTGAATGACACAGATCCTCATAAAACAGTAATAGTTTCTGGGTTTGGGAAAGTAAATCTAGTAACCGTTAGCAAACATTTATCTGACTTACCTTTTACCCTAAAACCTACTGCCACTTGCGTTTAAAACAATTCTCCAATTACACTCCATTGAGAAAGTTTATTGCAATTCTCCAGAGAGGTGATTGAATCTTCAACTGAAAATAATACATAAGAACGTAAAACAATTTATTCACTGGAACAAAGACACAAAACTTTTCAAAACTAGCTGGTGGCAATAATACAATTTAGGACTTTTGGATATTATGTATATACACTTTGTTTGAAGGAACTTGTATTCTTAAATAAATGCAATGGGTCTGGCATACTTAAGATTGTTCCTTTTCACGAGCTAACATTTCAGTGTGTCATCTCTATTCATTTTAGACTAGCTTGTGACTACATGCCTACACAAGGGAGTAAGAGTAAATGGTAGGAGAGGAACAGAAGCCAAAACCCTTCTTGCACCCCCTCTAAGTACAAGCCAGCACTGGGGTGTGAGGGTGCCATAATTTGCTGCTTGTATACTACTGCCTCAGAGCAATGGGAAATTGTGCCTCAGTGGGGTGTCTCTGAGGCCCAGTACCTCCTGGAACTACACCTGGGTTGATGCAGCTTACTCAGAGATGAGCATAAAGTCAGTATATAACCCTCTCTGACTGTGTGATTTACTGAGTTGGCTAACTTAGTTTGAAAAATGTCTTGGATGCTGTCATTTTTACCAATTTGAATGCCCTGCAGGAAAAGTTACCTAAATAAGGTCAGCTTTTTTTCTTCCTGTTTGCAGTGAAACTTGCCTGATTACTTTTCCTAGCTTGGGGTTTCCATACAACTTAAAGACTGAGGCACATTCACCAAGGGATCATGAACCCTGGAGAGAGCCTAGTCAATGTTACCATGACTACGTCACTCTGGGCATGTTCAGTCCCACACCAGAGGATCTGGTCCTCAGTAGATGTATAGCACCTAGCATGCTTGGGTACTATAATAATAATTTGATTCTATACCACTCTCACTGGAACAAAGCCATGAAACTTTTCTAAACTAGCCAGTGGAAAATTCCTAGGTATTTTTCTAAAATATAGCTAATGAAAGTGGGCTGAATCAATCTGAGAAAATATGGCTACATTAAACCTGAGGGGACCCTGCTAGGCCGGAGGTATTTTGCTATCCAGGTCAGGGAGAGAGAGACTGAGGTGCTAATCTGTAGGATGTTCCCCAGCCTAATAACTACTCTTCCTCTAACTTTCAATGTCATTTTATTTTCTTATTTAGATGTGAATGTCATGTTTCTTGTGGCCCTTCACCATTCCCCTTTGAGATGTTTTCTGTGTTAAAACACTCACCTTTTTAAAAAAATCCTTAAAGCTACTAGTAACACTAAAAGTACCAAAATAGATCCCAGCTTCCAGAATGCAGGATGGGCAGAATGCCTGATGGACACATCTCTCAATCACATTTTCATCAGCTCATGCAATGTGGATATGTGGTTTATTGGCGGTATATGTGATTGCAGCCTGCAAGGATCAGGATCAAAGCTAGCAACTTCCCAAGTCAAAGCCAAACTTGTATCTCTGCTGGTTTATTTGAGTTTTTCTCTACGTCTTTCATGGCTTCCTTGTGCGTTTGTAATTATATTAGTTGCATATTTAAAACTGGTTTAAGGGTCCCCTTGTAAGAGCCAAATTCTACTATCAGATCACACATGTGGCTTCCATTGCAGTCCAGGCAGAGTCACATGTGCTAATTCCATCACAGAATTTGGCCCTAAATTTGATAAATATGAATGTAGAAAGCAGGATATATGTAAGGACAAGGGAAGAGTGCATGTGTTTTTTCCAGACTGTTAAAGAAAAGCCATTTAAAAGCCCTTGATCAGTGTCCTTGCAGTTCAGTTTTGGACCACTAGGCTCCCTACCACATGTTAGGAAAGGGCAATTGCACATTGCTGTCGGTTGTTGAATATTTCCTTTTTTGAAAAGTAGATCAGTCCCAAATCTGCCTAGCAAAGGGATTTCTGAAAAAGCTTAATGGCTCTTGTATACATATTTCCACTTGTGTGTTGTAGATGGTGCCCCGGTTAGAACATCAAGCTGTAGAATATGTAGAACTAATATCTCGTCCAAGACCTGATAATTTTCCCCCTTCCATTGTGATGTCTTATTTAACTAAGCTTTAGTGCTGCACTTATTAAATCAAACTCTTAAGAATACAACAATGTATAATTTTTTTAAAATATTCATCTTTGAGCCTGGTAGCGTCTCTCACTACAATAAAACATGTTGCAAACATATTACAGATGGATACCCTAAATGAAAAATTAGCTTTTGAAGGCTCAGGTGGTCTATAATGCACTTGTTCCAGGGTTAACTTGTGTGTCTGTGGTATATTTTATTCCTTCTTGTAGTTTTATAGATGTTAAGGCAGGGAATTCTGCAGTGCTAACCTCATCAAATAGTATAAAAAGAGTAAAGATAGCGAGGGATGATTCAAGGTGCTGCAAGGTAGCATACAGGCAGTGAGCGCTAACTGCCGCAGGTCCAAGTAGTCTGTATCACAAGCAGTGTGCATAGGGCTTACACTATATACTTTTTATTTTAGCAAGTTAGTCTCCCTATCACCTGTAGATATTATGGATAAGAAACTGAACCCCACTCTGCTTTCTTTGCACCTCTCCAGCAAATGCCAAGAAAGTGGACTCTGATGGTGTCTCCTGCAGCTGGAGTTTCCCCTGGTACGGGGAACTCCCCGGCAAGTGGAGAGTCGGCATATCCAGGCTCTGCACCACCTTTGGCACACATTCTGGCTACACCCAGCTAGTGGATGTCCCCTTGGGAGCTGAGATCAGAGTTTAGAGCAGCCTCCAGCTATTTTGAACTTTGATGAGGCCAGGGTGGCCTGAAGATCAGAGAGCTGCAAGACTAGGTATAGAAGAGGGTCTGGGCCTATAGTTACCAATGGGCAAAACTCAAGCTGTTTAGATGGGTCACCCAAAAGTTCAGCTGCTTATTTGAATCTTGTAAGGTATTCACTTTTCCCTCCTTTTCTGTGTCTCATCTTCCTCTCTTCCTCCTACCCCACAGGGTCATTTTCAGTCTCTCAGTCCTTCCTTTGCCCTGATTCTCTATGTCCCATAGTTCTATTTCCCTCCATCAACCAAACTCTTTTAAACATCATCTTCTCCTTCCCGGTGACCCATCCTCTCCCCTTCCTCCGTATTATTTTCCTTTTCCTTCAAACCTTGCAACCTGACCCATGATCACCCTTCCTCCCTCCAAGTAGTCAGATGACCCAGCCCTGCCTGGAACTGGTGACTCCCATCACCCTGCACTTGCCTATGCTTTTTTTTTTTTTAATCCTCTTCTGACCTCCAGTAGGCCATTGATAATCCCATCATGGGGTGCTAGCAAGTCTCGCAGTTTCTGCTGGGCTTGAATCAGCCGGCTATGTTCATATCTCATGCTCTGAGGCTTCCCCAGGTCAGACACACTTTGGAATGAATCTGACCTGGGGAAGCCTTGAAACTCAAGATATTTGAAAGGAGGATCAGTGTGAGGTTGTAAAGGGTGAAGGTTCGTGTTCAGACCAGGTTGTGTTTCTGAACCAGTTTTTCCACCTTTCATTAGCCATCCCAGGTAGCACACTTTGTAAGGTATTCAGCAAGTCAGATTACCTAGTTATAGTACCTGCAAGTTGTTCTGAGGAGTAAGGATTTCACCATTGGCTCTTTGCTGGTTGCTGTAGCATTCCCTAAAAATAACCTACAATGAAATTTGAGGGGTGTGGGGGAAGCAGAGGAGGAGGAATATAAGGAAGTTAAATTCTTTCCTTGAAGGGAAAGCAGGAGGGAAAATATAAATTGTTAGCATGTGTGTTTAAAAATTCAAAAGTAAGAAAGTCATATTGATTAGTGTTCTGTGTGTTTATTTACACCACTTTGGTAGGGTTAAGGTGTCTGGCTATAACTATCAGGACCCGTCCACCTGTCAAAGAGCAATTGGGTTGTTTCACCATTGTCTGGTAGCAGTAAATCTCTGGGTCCATATGGGCCTCACGTAAATGGAAAAAGGATACTTTCCCAAAACATGTAATTCATTATGAAAAACTGGGGCCTGCTAAAGGGTTTGCTGTTACTCTGACATATTGTATTATTTATACATTTTTAAAAGTGAAAAGTAACCAGGTACGATCCGATTGTTCTAATTTTTAAAACCAAGCAAAATCTTCAGCTTTAAATTCACAACAGAAAATTGTTGTACTGCACAAATTGGTTCTTTAAAAAAGGAAACCCATTCTATAAATAGTTCTGTTAGCCAGCAGTGCCTAAAATAGGACTAAAAGTACCCTGTCTCCCAATTACATAATGCAGTATATGAAAATAAGTCAACTTTAATGTTACATCACTGAAGGTTTGGACTCCAGAAACAACCTTGCAATAGGGACAGAGTGACCTTTTAAAAAGAAAAATGAAATGAAATACACTTTCATTTTCCAGAAATATGCATGCAAGTAAAAATTTGACAGCATGGAAGAACATAAGCAAATATATCTTTTTATTTGAAGATAAAAAGAAGCAGGGGCTAGACAGGGAAAGGAAAAAACCTGTGAAAAAAACGGATGATGCAGTTTTTACGAATAAGCAGCTTAATGTATCTTGGCACCCACAGTAAGCCTTGTAGGAGCTCAAAGTGCCTCAGGCAATCTGTGAGCAGAATAGCAATTTTATTACTTTGTCATTAAACCAATTTCACAGCAGTATTGTTTGTTAATGAGCAGCGGCAAACGAGCGAAGATGTCACACACTGGAATAGCAGTGAGATTTGTGACCCAAGCTCAGAGCACTAAGATGGAAAGACCATAGCTATAAAAAAAGGAAATACTTTGGGATGAAATGCAAAGTCTATACAGCAGAGCTTGTGTTTATGAGCTACCATTTTGCTAAGAGCTGTGAGAGAAATAAAGGTCTGGAAATATGCAGTTAAAACAGGGCCTATAAAATTAAAACCAAATTAAAGTATAGCAGAGGATTACTGCACAGGCTGCACTCTACAAAATATATTCTAAGTGATGAGGAGAAAACTAAATCCGTTTTCTTTGAATTTAGTTGGTATTTATGAAATTCAATAAAACAATGATAAATTCAAAGATGAACTCCCAGTCCTGTGGTCTCAGATCCTTAAACATGGAGCACTTTGAGGAAATTCGACTCACCAATAATTAATTAGCAGCTTGCCCTCCGTCTATAGACAAAAATTATATGCAGGTTTATGTGGGAATGTAAATACTGAACGCATATAATGAACATACACACACATAGACCCTGATCTTCTACTAACAGTGAATCAGAATCACCTAGCAAAGACAGATTACATGAAGCCGAGCTGCATCATTTGATGGAACTTTTTTTTTTTTTGAGCAAGGGCTGATCTTACAAAGAGATTGGGAGACAGCCTTGAGGGATACAAGAAACAGTGCCAAGCAGGCACATTACTGAATCCCTGCAAGGCATCTCGAGGTGAGTTTGCTGCCTGAGCTGTCTTTCCATGTTTATACACAGGGAAAACTAGTTCAAGCAATGCAAGAAGTGGATCAGCATAACCGACTGAAAGGAAGAGGGGAAATTAGCCCACCATATTGCTCCATTTGCACTAGAGATGAGGAAATAGTTTTGCTGTTGGGACTTGCTTCTGAACCAGCTCATTTCTTTCCTATAATAAAGCCCCACCTCATTTGTTTCTATTAATCACATTTATTTAGCATAATTACCATCCTTGATCAGTATAAATGCTTCGGTTCTGTTGGCTGTTTGCTACCCCACCCCTGAATATCTCAACACAGCAATTACTGTACATTCGTGATACATATAAAGATCTACAGGGAAGGAAGGAATTTAGCACATTATAATATGTGTATCTATCTCTCTGTCTCTGTAGTCAATTTGAACAGCATATTTCACTTCAGTTCACAAGAACATTGACCTCTCTCTCCAGTGATTAATATTGTTAGATGCCTGCTTTTATATCTTGATAACTCGTACATGTTTTCGGCCATTTAAACTAACTCGGCAAAGGGGACACCGCAGGAAATGCTCATTGTTGAGCAGTAGGCGGTGCTCACAGTTCTGGGAGCTCAGCTTAAGACTGTTTTCTGCCTGACAGGGCAAGACCCCTAGACAAATCACTGGCTGGGTCTATGGTAGTTGGCAGCTATTCAAAGCTGGTCCTCTGCCAGCAGTATTACTAGATAGCCAGACAGATCAATTCACTTTTACATTCCCGCCATTATTTATAGCACACTGTATATCTGCTCTTGCTTATGAACTAATGATTAGCAAATACAGTACACATAAAACATAAGCATTTGTTCTGGGGAAGGCTTTCCGCTGCTGATATTGCAGATAGTTTTACAGGTCACAGAGCCTTAAAAAGGATTTAAAGGGCATGTCTTGTGTAACATTTGTTCCTTTGAAAATGATGCTCCCTTCCTATTTTTGTGTAATTGAAGAGCATAGAAAGGTTTCCTTGATGCTTACGTTTCACTGAATTCCTAAACCTCCGCCCCCCCACCCCCACCCCCCCAACAGACTTCTAAGCAGAATATGTAGGGGGAAAGGCTTATGAAGCATTATCTGCTTTTTAAGAACTATAATTCTCCCTATCATTTAGGCTTTCTTTTAGAAAAGATTTGTCATAGCAGTTACAAAAAATATATCAGCCATGCTTGCATTTTAGGAGAAATCAGGGCAAGTGTATTTTCTGTAAACCCCAGGAAAGCAACCAAATTGAAAATTTGTGTTGGTGGAAAAAGACCATCACTTTACCAGACTCTAGTGGCTGGTAAAACTCCAGTTACAGTATAAACTGTTTCAGTTAGTCCCCTTCCTGAGCCAACACCCCCAAATCCAAACAGTCCTGAATTCAGGAGGCATTCAAAGCCCGGACCTGAATCAAAAGGCCAGAATCAAGCTCCATCCTCTGAATTCTGTGGCTTGAACATAGCTCTATTAAAGAGTAGAACAGGATGATAAAAACTTATTGGCCAAATTAATCCCTAGTGTAAACCCCAGCAAAGTCAAAGGGCCTACACAACTCAGCAAGGTTTCATCTAACAAGTGCTTGTTGATGTTACTGAATGCTGGAACCAGTGAATACAGGACCCACTGTTTGCTGTGAGGATTATTACTGTATGAGTGGTTTTGGATGGTGTTAGCTCTACTCAGCTTTCTTGCTCTGGAGAGCACATGACACTCAGAAGGAATCAAAACAGCTTCACTTCCTCCGTGGGAAGAATTAATGTCTGGTGGTCATAACAAATGCAGTGCAAAACATGCATAGTGAACCTGCTCAAACCGGGCTTGGGTTCAAGGTGTTCACTGTGTGTTGTGAAACTGGGTGGAGGAAGGTCACACAGGAAGGAAATCTGCAAACTTCATCTCCTGTGCTGGCCAGGTAGCTTCCACACACCAGCTGACCAAGCTCCATACCTTCTCCCCAGCAACAGCCACCAGGTTCTTCCGTCCCCTACCATGGTATCTGAAAGAGGAGCATCTCATTGGCCTACTTGCCCCTCCTGGTTTGCCCCCTCACTGACGTCTTTAGGACACACCAGCTGGCTGCTCCAACCCTACTTTTGAATGCTGTCAGGCACAGACAGTTTTGCCCTGCCAAAATCTACGGATTTTGGGAAGCAGGGCTGACCTGCACCCCACAAGCAGCAGAAGAGTGTTCTACTTTAAAGTCAGGATCAGATAATACCCATGAGGCTTGGGAACCACCAAAAGTTTCCTTAGCAAGTACACTAAGTCAAATGTGGCTTTACCTGTCCTTAGGATTAGTACAGAGCTGGCAGCAGTGGGCAAGGTGGAGGGTGGTCAGGCCACTCCCTCACCCAACCCTTTGGATGTGGAGCAGCAACAGGCCTGCCTAGCATCCCTCCTTAAGATATGAAATGTAGGGAATGGCCATCCAGTGCCTCCTGAATCCTTCAGTGGCAGTGTTGCCCACCCTCACTATCTTATCATTAGTCTCACCATATTTGGTGTTTTTTCTAAAGCCCCAGCTCCTGGACTCCTGTTATTAGCAGAGAAGCTCAACTTTCAATTTTTAAAAAGTAAGTGTCCAGCCCTCGTGATTGCAGGGAAAAGCTTGGAAATGTGACATGCCTGTATCCTAAAGGTGCAAACCGCAAAAGACTAAGAAAAAGAGACAATTTTTTTAAAGAAATCTCATGGTTGTAAGCCAATCCCATAATTCTTTGGGGCCTGACTCATGATTTTTGAACACTTCAGGTTGGCAGTACTGAGGTGCTATTGTACTTCCCCTCTCCTCCTGTCTTCTAGGGCAGCTGGCTGGCCCATTCCTCCCACTTTTCTTTGCAGGAGAGAGTTAGTAAGCATGTTCTTATAATGCTGCACCTCCCCATTCTGCAGCAACAGGCCCCCAGTACCACCTCTGGATTCTCCTGCTGCCACTCAAATCACCCAATACCTCCTTGCAATACACTGAGTGTGCCATGTTCCACTAGCCACTTTTCCAGTGGCATAGGGATTTACCAACAAAGTAGAGCACTCTGTGGCATCTCTAAGAAGCCCCTGAAGACACTGGACCAGATTCTCAGCTGGTGGAAATCTGCACAGCTCCAATGAAGTTAACAGAGCTATGCCAATTTATACCAGCTGAAAAAGACAGGTATGGGCAGAAAAATGTCCATTGCTTCCACGTCCATCAAAAATGAATGAAAGTGGAAGCCCAGAGCTTCTTCAGGAGAAGGAAGTCTCTAGAGACAGGTGAGTTTGTCTCTTTCAGAGCAAACACAGGTGAGACTCACTGAGGCAGATTCTCTGTTGTTGAGTTAGCAAAATTTTGCCCACCTTAGAATTCAAGATGGAATTTGTAGTCTGAAAAACTGCACAATCAAAATTGGCGGGGTTTGCATAGCGCTTACGAAAACGCAGATGTGTTTCTTTTTGGGGGGATGAAAGGATTAGTTGGTGCTCACTAGTTTGCTGTTACAACGCAAGAGCAATTTCCAGATGCTGCTGATATCTGAGCACTGGGAAGAAGGCAGAAGCCTTGGATTGTTTTTTTTATGTGTACACAAGTCTTACCGCTTTCTAAATAAAGGCATGAGAGGTAGACATTAATGTTCACCAACATGGTTAAATGAAAGATGGCATAGAAGAAAGTAGGGAGTTCTTTGTTTTATCTTTAAAAAATTGTTGACAGAGGTAAGATACTGTTGGAAAATATTTGAGTAGATCATGGAATTGAATTCATCTAGTATCAGGAAAATTACAGCGTAGTGTGCAGTTAATAATATGTAAACCAAACAGAATGTCAGGGCTTCTGTTCCTCATGGTCTGTTGTAACTGATCATTTCTGACTGTGGTTCCTGTTCCCCTTACTTTAGTCCAGTGACTGGTGTAATTCATAGGGCCTACACAGAGTTCCTCAAGTCAAACTTCCATATTTCAGTTGCACTGCAGTACATCTTTTCTTGACCAGAGCTGTCACTGAGGCAAACACCTCATTAAAAATGTATCTTTAGTGGTGAGGTGCCTTTATTCTTGAAAGGCTGTGTTCTCAAGACCTTTCACACACCACTTTTGACTGGAGAATATAAAATATACCTGATTTTAGTTGATTTTTTCAATATAAATCAAACACAAAGAATGTTTCTTTAGCTCTTTGCATTTTCCAACCTTGCATGAATACCTGCTCATTTGTGAAACCCAAAGAGATGTTATAATTAAACCTGTATTTTTTTCCACAGGAAAAAGTGCCATTTTTCATGGAGCAAAATGGCATGTTTCATAAGGCAAAACTGCATTTCATAAACACGTATTTTAATGGCTTGTACCAACCACTCAATGCTTCAGAAGATGCTAGAAATGTTTCAGTACATACCTGTAGGAAGAAACCAGGAATTTTTCTCTTCCCCTTTTAGTTGGATGGAACTTTCCTTCATTAGCAATACACTTTCCTTCAGGGGCCTGAGTGTGGGGAGGCTTAGGTTCTGTTTCACCTACATTCATGAGATGTCTTTCCTCTCCCGAACTTTTTGATGTTCTTGTGTTCCTCAGGAGTCTTCAGTGAGGAGCTTGCTCTGTGGGGCCAGTCAGAGTTATAGTGGGAGGAGGGAAATGAAGATCCAGGTGCTAAGGATTACTATAACTCATTTCTTTCCCCAAGAAAATAGTACTGTTTTCTCTTCTTGGGAGAGAGTCTTTCCTTCTGAGTTACTCCTTCTGATGCTCTCAGTAGGTAGGACTGCAGGCTCAGCCTGAGCAGGTCCAAGAGCCGGCCAGCTGGCCTGAGCTAAGGTCCACTCGCAGTTATTTTCACCCTCAGTTCAGTACTGTATGATCAATTGATCCATCTAATCCACATCTTTCAGACTTTGCCCTCTGCTCATGCACAGTGAGTGAAGAGTGTGAATGTCATGTTCTTTGCAGAGATTTCGTTTTTCATGGCAAGCGGTCAATTTAACATGTTCTGAATTTTCCGTGATGACTGTGCCAATAGCATGGCCTTAATTATAACTGGCTGAAATCATTTTCTTTGGAACAAAAAAAAATCACTCATGCTGAATACCAGCTCTCTCAACTAATCAAAGGCCACCAAGACAAAGAGCAAAAGAATTATAACAATAAAAAAGTGGACCACTGTTGGCTTAGTTGTTCAAAAAAACCAAAAACATTCTCATAGCTCTCTCTTGATAAAGGCCCCAATACTGCAAGGTGCTTATGCACTTATCTAATTTTAAGCATGTGAGTAGTCTGACCGATGTTAAGAAGATTGTTCAAGTGCTTGCAGTTAGGCACACATTTAAATACCTTGCAGAACTGGAGCATACAACAGACTCCAGAGCTGCAGGTCCATCAAAAGTCTTTGGTCCCCCTTTTTACATAGCCATGGAAGCTATTCAAGAAGGAATTTTCTCCATGGCCTGCATGATGCCTACACCAGCATATTCACGGCCCCCTCCTCCCAAGTGAAGGTTTTCTGTGTTCAGAGTGAGGGGACAAGACCCAGAAGTAGAGCAGCTGGAACCACCGTAGTTTTGCTGCAATGAGATTCAAACAAACATTTCCTTTCATTTTGAAACTGGTTGGGGTTGTGATGCAGTTGACCCAGATTCACTCTTAAGTGAAGACGATTTGAGTTTTGGACCCAAACCCAGGCCAGGTTCCTGTGGTTATTTGTCATTGCAAATATTTTTTTAGAACTTAACTTAGTATGTCCTAAGAGTAGCCAGAGGAGTGATTCAGTAGCACCTAGAAGTCGTAACTCTAGTGGGATTTACAGACATGTCAGGTGCCTGACACCCATTACGTTGCAATGGGAGCTGTGTGTCAGACCTCCTTAAGTACATCATAGAATCATAGAATATCAGGGTTGGAAGGGACCCCAGAAGATCATCTAGTCCAACCCCCTGCTCGAAGCAGGACCAATTCCCAGTTAAATCATCCCAGCCAGGGCTTTGTCAAGCCTGACCTTAAAAACCTCTAAGGAAGGAGATTCTACCACCTCCCTAGGTAACGCATTCCAGTGTTTCACCACCCTCTTAGTGAAAAAGTTTTTCCTAATATCCAATCTAAACCTCCCCCATTGCAACTTGAGACCATTACTCCTCGTTCTGTCATCTGCTACCATTGAGAACAGTCTAGAGCCATCCTCTTTGGAACCCCCTTTCAGGTAGTTGAAAGCAGCTATCAAATCCCCCCTCATTCTTCTCTTCTGCAGACTAAACAATCCCAGCTCCCTCAGCCTCTCCTCATAAGTCATGTGCTCTAGACCCCTAATCATTTTTGTTGCCCTTCGCTGGACTCTCTCCAATTTATCCACATCCTTCTTGTAGTGTGGGGCCCAAAACTGGACACAGTACTCCAGATGAGGCCTCACCAGTGTCGAATAGAGGGGAACGATCACGTCCCTCGATCTGCTCGCTATGCCCCTACTTATACATCCCAAAATGCCATTGGCCTTCTTGGCAACAAGGGCACACTGTTGACTCATATCCAGCTTCTCGTCCACTGTCACCCCTAGGTCCTTTTCTGCAGAACTGCTGCCTAGCCATTCGGTCCCTAGTCTGTAGCGGTGCATTGGATTCTTCCATCCTAAGTGCAGGACCCTGCACTTATCCTTATTGAACCTCATCAGATTTCTTTTGGCCCAATCCTCCAATTTGTCTAGGTCCTTCTGTATCCTATCCCTCCCCTCCAGCGTATCTACCACTCCTCCCAGTTTAGTATCATCCGCAAATTTGCTGAGAGTGCAATCCACACCATCCTCCAGATCATTTATGAAGATATTGAACAAAACCGGCCCCAGGACCGACCCCTGGGGCACTCCACTTGACACCGGCTGCCAACTAGACATGGAGCCATTGATCACTACCCGTTGAGCCCGACAATCTAGCCAGCTTTCTACCCACCTTATAGTGCATTCATCCAGCCCATACTTCCTTAACTTGCTGACAAGAATACTGTGGGAGACCGTGTCAAATCGTTAGGCACTTAAATATATTTGTAAATCTGGCCCTAAGTAACTTGATCACATAGGAAGATTGTGGAAGAAAGTGAACGTGGCTCTCCTGATTTCCAGCCCAGTACCTGAACTACAAGTCCATCCTGCCTTTCTACCAATGGGCTTCAGTAGTGCCCGGCAGCAAATGGATTGACCATATATAAGGGCACTGGAATGCAATAATAACATTTAGCAGCTATGTGGTACTTTGTGTTTCCAAAGTGACTTTAAAAACATTAACAAATTAAACACTACAAAAAAGATGAGCCACTTGAAAACTGCAAATGCTGTTTGTTGGAAACACATTGTAATGGGTTGATTTAGTTGGGGATTGGTCCTGCTTTGAGCAGGGGGTTGGACTAGATGACCTCCTGAGGTCCCTTCCAACCCTGATATTCTATGATTCTATGAATGTATATTCTTGTGATATGACAATATATGATAGGACAAGATAAAAATACATATAAATAGTATTAAAATATGTTCAGCGTAAAAGCATAAAAATACCATAAAAATATAAAAAATATCACTTTCCCCTTCTGGGAGCGTAAAAGTGCTTTTACTGCTTGGTACTCAGAATTTCCTGGAATGTCACACTGGGGGCATTCGCTAGGAAGAGTGGGTGAGTAGCTGGGTGGTAGAGTTTAATAACAGGCATATGACTGAGCATATGTAAGTCTACATGTTCATAGTGGCCTCAGTCCTTTGCCCACTCCATGGGTGAAGCTCTCCTTCCACATGTGCAGTGACTGTAGAATCACTCTTAAAGGGCGTGACCCCAAAGCCTCTTGAAATCAGTAGGAGTCTTTCCATTGATTTTTGGATCAGGCCCTAACATAGCACTTGTAATTTTGTGTTCATGCAAACAGCCTTGCATAGGCACACTGAGTGCACAGCCGTGGTACCAGCGGTCTCCATCAGAGTTCAGAGTAAAAGGACTTACTCTTCCTCAGGTTGAGGATTTGTAGCAGCTCCAATGTGTAATACTCCTCCCTCCTCTTCTCTGACCCCTAACGGGCCTGGGGAGAATAGCAGATGGATCCATGTATTTACAGATCCATCTAGACCAGGGGTGGCCAACCTGAGCCTGAGAAGGAGCCAGAATTTACCAATGTACATTGCCAAAGAGCCACAGTAATACGTCAACAGCCCCGCCCCCACCGCCTCCCACCCACTGGCAGCCCCACCAATCAGCACCTCCCCCTTCCTCCCCACACCTCCCGATCAGCTTTTTCATGGCTTGCAGGAGGCTGGGGGGGGGGGGGGAGAAGGAGCGAGGGCAAGGCAGGCTCAGGGGAGGGGGCAGGAAGGGGAGGAGTGGGGGCAGGGCCTGTGGCAGAGCCAGGGGTTGAGCAGTGAGCGCCCCCTGGCACATTGGAAAGTTGGCACCTGTAGCTCCAGCCCCGGAATCAGTGCCTATACAAGGAGCCCCATATTAACTTCTGAAGAGCCACATGTGGCTCCGGAGCCACAGGTTGGCCACCCCGATCTAGACCTTCCTGTCTCATCCCTCACCAGCATGCAAAGCTGCAATGAGCTGTGCTCCAAAGTGTGTCTAGGGTGTGAATTTCAGAGGCCAGATTCTATTTTTTTGGTACACCAGAATAAATCTGGAGTAAGTCTTTTGACTTTAATAGAACTACTCCTCTGTGATCAGAATAGGGTCCCAGGAGGATTCTTGTCTCCCAGCTCCATGCTGCAGATTGCTGTTGTTCTATAGCATCCTGGGCTCTTTGTGCCAAAGGGCAGGATTTACCCCTCAATAGCTGGTAAGTCCAAACGTGCTGGCTGTACAATACATGTGTTGCTTCTAAGGCAAATGGCCAGACTAGGAATTTGGCACTGTTTACCAGCACTGCAGTCACATAACAAAGAGACCAGTAATATGAAATGGCTCAAACACATTGTTTCCTTGGAATTTACAAATATATGGAAATATTTTTCTTTTAAAAATGAGGGTTGTATCATGTTCTCTTTACATGTTGAATTATTTCCTCCAGGGCCATGTCATCTTTATTTCTCTTCCACAAAATCTAATATCAAAGTTCAGGAGCTATTAGGCCTGATTCTGCTCTCATGTACACTGATGTAAAAGAGGAGAAACTTCATTGGTGTCGGGGGAGTTTAAGCAGTTTAAAGCCTGGGTAAATGAGAGGTGAATTAGGCCCATTAGTCCTAGAGATGGGCTGGACTAAAAACATTTGGATTCAGACCCAGATGTTGCAGCTTGGGTCCATCTCTGATTCTTTTGTTTGGTGTCTGGCTGTCTGTGTCTCATACTGGGAGCTGTGTCAGTTGGTTTTACTCTCAATCGCCACATTGTTCACCTGGTCAGCTGGCTGATTAGATCTGTTTTCCTTTGACTCACCTGCAGTGAGGAATTTCCTCAAGTGTATTTGCCTAATAATAAAACCCATTTAAAAATTCCATAAAAGTAGGGATGGATTAAGATTAAATGAGGCCTAAATGTACCAAAAATGCTGGGCCACTCATATATTTCAACAAACAAAAATCGGTGTCCCGCTCTCAGCTGCACTTTCCCAAGCCTCTTCTTCCTGCATGAATAATGTCTTCTGATGTTCCCTCCTTATGTGAAGCCAGGAGCTCCCATAGCCTCTATTCATGCATGGTCAGGATTTCCCCACTCTTATTCCTTCCCAGTTAAGCTCTGCAGCGATCTGTTTCCAGAGAAAAGATGGAGATCTGAGCAAAAATATATTTAAAAAAAATCAAATGTTTTTTTCAGCTGCCCCCTTGTGCTCCTGCGGAATTGTAGGGAGTTCTTTTTTGTTCTTAAATGTTGTGCTCTCCCCTCTCTTAGTAGCTTGTGGGTTGGCTTCCCCACTTCTTCCTGATTGCTGCGTGGGAAGATTTTCCTCCTGTCTTCTCGAAAGGTGAAGGATTCCTCCTTATCCTTCTCTTTCTTCCTTCCTGTGTCCATCCAGGCAAATAGGAGGCAGAGGATTCCACAGTAGCACTTTCTCCCTATGGAAAAGAGGGTGTGTCTCATCAATTCCTTGCCTTTCCCCTATGAGATTGGGTGTGTGTGTAGCAGTTTTCCTTTCCTCGTGGGATGAACTTTTACTTCTCCGTGGGAGAACCAGGTGGTACTCACTCCACCAGATCAGTTCACTGCAGAACACCTCCATATGTCTAACTGGAAAGAGCACTTTGCTTCCTCTTCTCAGAAGAAGGTCTAGCCAAGAACATATCAATGTGCTTCCCCTGCAGACCTGGTGAACATGCCACAAGGAAGGGAAACATCTGGTGGGGGTTCTGATCCACGAGGCACATGGCTAATTTGCCTGTGCGTAATTTCTGTTCTGAATTTCTCTTATGAAAGCAGGGACCTTTTGTATATCTTCAGGTTTCAGAGTAGCAGCCGTGTTAGTCTGTATTCGCAAAAGAAAAGGAGTACTTGTGGCACCTTAGAGACTAACCAATTTATTTGAGCATAAGCTTTCATGAGCTACATACAGCTCACTTCATTGCATCCGATGAAGTGAGCTGTAGCTCACGAAAGCTTATGCTCAAATAAATTTGTTAGTCTCTAAGGTGCCACAAGTACTCCTTTTCTTTTGTATATCTAGACATTTTCCACATTGTCATTTGCAATGTTGGTCTCAGATTCCAATCCAGTCCATCTTGGTAGTTACCAAAAATCATTATCATCCAGCAGCTGTTTTGTGGCCTATGAGAAATGAATTGGTAGGTCTTCACCTATGGTCCACAGCCCACAACCAGCATTAATTGACACCTTTATGGACAGTCTCAGCAGAAAGGCCAAATGTTGAATGGACTAGACATTGAATGACCTGGTCATTCTCTTACTGGCTTGGCGTATAAAGAATGGAGCAGAGTGTCAGGACAGCATGAAGAGCCCTGTACTGCTTTTTTCTGTACCATTTCTGTGGATCATTACAAACCCTAAATTCACACACACATAGGAAAAAAACAACTCAGACATCATTAATTAAATAAACACTGAAAAGTAAAAAAATAAAAAAATGAACCAATGCAAGCAGTGAGGTAAAGTGTTCTTTTGTGTTCCAGTGCACATCCAGCATGAACAATAAAATTCTTTCAAAAATGAAAACTGAAATCCAGACATTTTTAGCTTGCAGGAAAATACTTGTTTTGATTGTACATTCATATGAGATTAGAATTCTTAAATGTCGGGCTAATTATCCCACATGAAAATAATCTTAAACAGACTTTTGGAAAGTTACATGTGAATAACAGTTGCAGAACAATTTGTAAACCAGTTCTCTTGTAATTGTAGCTCTTGTAATCAGGCCTACTGCCGTCCAAATTTTAACCAGAAAAGGTATGTTCTAGACTGTGTAGCTAGATAGATCAATAGCTAGGTACTTCTCTGGCCTCTGTCTTCACACTGTCTGAGTGCCTCACAAATGTCAATTAATTTGTTCCCACATCATAAGGAAGATGAGAAGTGAGATAGGAAGTATTATTATTATCCCCATTTTACAGTTGCAGAACTGAGGTGCAGGGCTAAATTACTGATAAAATGCAACCTTATAGGAGTAGCTGTGTGAAGCACTGAGACGCAGGGTATGTTTACACTGGAATTAAACATCTGTGGCTGGCCTGTGTCAGCTAACTCAGACTCACAGGGCTTGGGCTTTGGGGCCCTAAAATTGCAGTGTAGATGTTCAGACTCAAGCACAAGTCCATGCTCTGGGACCCCCTGAATGTCTACACTGCAATTGTACAGCCCCTTAGCCTGAGCCCCGCAAGCCTGAGTCAGCTGGCATGGGCCAGATGCAGCTGTTTAATTCCAGTGTAGACATACCCTCAGGGTATGTCTACACTACGGAATAAGGTCGAATTTATAGAAGTCGGTTTTTTAGAAATCGGTTTTATATATTCGAGTGTGTGTGTCCCCACAGAAGTGCATTAAGTGCATTAACTCGGCGGAGTGCTTCCACAGTACCGAGGCTAGAGTCGACTTCCAGAGCATTGCACTGTGGGTAGCTATCCCACAGTTCCCGCAGTCTCTGCTGCCCATTGGAATTCTGGGTTGAGATCCCAATGCCTGATGGGGCTGAAACATTATCGCGGGTGGTTCTGGGTACATATCGTCAGTCCCCCCCTCCCTCCCTCCCTCCGTGAAAGCAAGGGCAGACAATCGTTTTGCGCCTTTTTTCCTGAGTTACCTGTGCGGACGCCATACCACCGCAAGCATGGAGCCTGCTCAGGTAACCGTCACTGTATGTCTCCTGGGTGCTGGCAGACGCGGTACGGCATTGCTACACAGTAGCAGCAACCCATTGCCTTCTGGCAGCAGACGGTACAGTATGACTGGTAGCCGTCCTCGTCATGTCCGAGGTGTTCCTGGTCGCCTGTGTGAGGTCGATCAGGAGCGCCTGGGCAGACATGGGCGCAGGGACTAAATTTTTAGTGACTTGACCAGGTCATTCTCTTTAGTCCGGCAGTCAGTCCTATTGAACCGTCTTATGGTGAGCAGGCAGGCAATATGGATTGCTAGCAGTCCTATTGCACCGTCTTCTGCGAGCAGCCATGAGATGTGGATGGCATGCAGTCCTTCTGCACCGTCTGCTGCCAGCCAAAGATGTAAAAGATAGATGGAGTGGATCAAAACAAGAAATAGACCAGATTTGTTTTGTACTCATTTGCAAACCCCCCCCACCCCCTCGTCTAGGGGACTCATTCCTCTAGGTCACACTGCAGTCACTCACAGAGAAGGTGCAGCGAGGTAGATCTAGCCATGTATCAATCAGAGGCCAGGCTAACCTCCTTGTTCCAATAAGAACAATAACTTAGGTGCACCATTTCTTATTGGAACCCTCCGTGAAGTCAACCCTGTAAGCCGTGTCCTCAGTCGCCCCTCCCTGCGTCAGAGCAACGGCAAACAATCGTGCATCTGAGTTGAGAGTGCTGTCCAGAGCAGCCCAATGGAGCACTCTGATTGGGCTAAAACATTGTCGCGGGTGGTTCTGGGTACATATTGTCCAGCCCCCGTTCCCTCCCTTCCTCCGTGAAGGCAAGGGCAGACAATCGTTTCGCGCCTTTTTTCCTGAGTTACCTGTGCGGACGCCATACCACCGCAAGCATGGAGCCCGCTCAGGTGACCGTCACCGTATGTCTCCTGGGTGCTGGCAGACGCGGTACGGCATTGCTACACAGTAGCAGCAACCCATTGCCTTCTGGCAGCAGACGGTGCAGTATGACTGATAGCCGTCTTCATCATGTCCAAGGTGCTCCTGGCCACGTCGGCTGGGAGCGCCTGGGCAGACATGGGCGCAGGGACTAAATTTTTGGTGACTTGACCAGGTCATTCTCTTTAGTCCTGCAGTCAGTCATATTGAACCGTCTAATGGTGAGCGGGCAGGCAATACAGATTGCTAGCAGTCGTATT
This sequence comes from Natator depressus, assembly GCF_965152275.1. Taxonomy (NCBI): domain Eukaryota; kingdom Metazoa; phylum Chordata; order Testudines; family Cheloniidae; genus Natator; species Natator depressus. The sequence continues at coordinate 76,485,957 of NC_134239.1, forward strand.
GTACCATCTTCTGCCAGGCAGGCAAGAGATGACGATGGCTAGCAATCGTATTGTACCATCTTCTGCCGGGCAGGCAAGAGATGAGGATGGCTAGCAGTCGTACTGTACCATCTTCTGCCGAGCAGCCATGAGATGTGGATGGCTTGCAGTCCTTCTGCACCGTCTGCTGCCAGCCAAAGATGTAAAAGATAGATGGAGTGGATCAAAACAAGAAATAGACCAGATTTGTTTTGTACTCATTTGCCTTCTCCCCTGTCTAGGGGACTCATTCCTCTAGGTCACACTGCAGTCACTCACAGAGAAGGTGCAGCGAGGTAAATCTAGCCATGTATCAATCAGAGACCAGGCTAACCTCCTTGTTCCAATAAGAACAATAACTTAGGTGCACCATTTCTTATTGGAACCCTCCGTGAAGTCCTGCCTGAACTACTCCTTGATGTAAAGCCACCCCCTTTGTGGATTTTAGCCCCCTGAAGCCAACCCTGTAAGCCGTGTCGTCAGTCACCCCTCCCTCCGTCAGAGCAACGGCAGACAATCATTCCGCGCCTTTTTTCTGCGCGGACGCCATACCAAGGCAAGCATGGAGTCCGCTCAGCTCACTTTGGCAATTAGGAGCACATTAAACACCACACGCATTATCCAGCAGTATATGCAGCACCAGAACCTGGCAAAGCGCTACCGGGCGAGGAGGCGACGTCAGCGTGGTCACGTGAGTGATCAGGACATGGACACAGATTTCTCTGAAAGCATGGGCCCTGCCAATGCATGCATCATGGTGCTAATGGGGCAGGTTCATGCTGTGGAACGCCGATTCTGGGCTCGGGAAACAAGTACAGACTGGTGGGACCGCATAGTGTTGCAGGTCTGGGACGATTCCCAGTGGCTGCGAAACTTTCGCATGCGTAAGGGCACTTTCGTGGAACTTTGTGACTTGCTTTCCCCTGCCCTGAAGCGCATGAATACCAAGATGAGAGCAGCCCTCACAGTTGAGAAGCGAGTGGCAATAGCCCTGTGGAAGCTTGCAACGCCAGACAGCTACCGGTCAGTTGGGAATCAATTTGGAGTGGGCAAATCTACTGTGGGGGCTGCTGTGATGCAAGTAGCCCACGCAATCTAAGATCTGCTGATATCAAGGGTAGTGACCCTGGGAAATGTGCAGGTCATAGTGGATGGCTTTGCTGCAATGGGATTCCCTAACTGTGGTGGGGCCATAGACGGAACCCATATCCCTATCTTGGCACCAGAGCACCAAGCCGACGAGTACATAAACTGCAAGGGGTACTTTTCAATAGTGCTGCAAGCTCTGGTGGATCACAAGGGACGTTTCACCAACATCAACGTGGGATGGCCGGGAAAGGTACATGACGCGCGCATCTTCAGGAACTCTGGTCTGTTTCAAAAGCTTCAAGAAGGGACTTTATTCCCAGACCAGAAAATAACTGTTGGTGATGTTGAAATGCCTATATGTATCCTTGGGGACCCAGCCTACCCCTTAATGCCATGGCTCATGAAGCCGTACACAGGCAGCCTGGACAGCAGTCAGGAGCTGTTCAACTACAGGCTGAGCAAGTGCAGAATGGTGGTAGAATGTGCATTTGGACGTTTAAAGGCGCGCTGGCGCAGTTTACTGACTCGCTTAGACCTCAGCGAAACCAATATTCCCACTGTTATTACTGCTTGCTGTGTGCTCCACAATATCTGTGAGAGTAAGGGGGAGACGTTTATGGCGGGGTGGGAGGTTGAGGCAAATCGCCTGGCTGCTGGTTACGCGCAGCCAGACACCAGGGCGGTTAGAAGAGCACAGGAGGGTGCGGTACGCATCAGAGAGGCTTTGAAAACCAGTTTCATGACTGGCCAGGCTACGGTGTGAAAGTTCTGTTTGTTTCTCCTTGATGAAACCCCCCGCCCCTTGGTTCACTCTACTTCCCTGTAAGCTAACCACCCTCCCCTCCTCCCTTTGATCACCGCTTGCAGAGGCAATAAAGTCATTGTTGTTTCACATTCATGCATTCTTTATTCATTCATCACACAAATAGGGGGATGACTACCAAGGTAGCCCAGGAGGGGTGGTGGAGGAGGGAAGGAAAATGCCACACAGCACTTCAAAAGTTTACAACTTTAAAATTTATTGAATGACAGCCTTCTTTTTTTTGGGCAATCCTCTGTGGTGGAGTGGCTGGTTGGCCGGTGGCCCCCCCACCGCGTTCTTGGGCGTCTGGGTGTGGAGGCTATGGAACTTGGGGAGGAGGGCGGTTGGTTACACAGGGGCTGTAGTGGCAGTCTGTGCTCCAGCTGCCTTTGCTGCAGCTCAACCATACACTGGAGCATACTGGTTTGGTCCTCCAGCAGCCTCAGCATTGAATCCTGCCTCCTCTCATCACGCTGCCGCCACATTCGAGCTTCAGCCCTCTCTTCAGCCCGCCACTTACTCTCTTCAGCCCGCCACCTCTCCTCCTGGTCATTTTGTGCTTTCCTGCAGTCTGACATTATTTGCCTCCACGCATTCGTCTGTGCTCTGTCAGTGTGGGAGGACAGCATGAGCTCGGAGAACATTTCATCTCGAGTGCGTTTTTTTTTCTTTCTAATCTTCACTAGCCTCTGGGAAGGAGAAGATCCTGTGATCATTGAAACACATGCAGCTGGTGGAGAAAAGAAAAGGGACAGCGGTATTTAAAAAGACACATTTTATAAAACACTGGCTACACTCTTTCAGGGTAAACCTTGCTGTTAACATTACATACATAGCACATGTGCTTTCGTTACAAGGTCGCATTTTGCCTCCCCCCACCGCGTGGCTACCCCCTCAACCCTCCCCCCTCCCTGTGGCTAACAGCGGGGAACATTTCTGTTCAGCCGCAGGCAAACAGCCCAGCAGGAATGGGCTCCTCTGAGTGTCCCCTGAAGAAAAGCACCCTATTTCAACCAGGTGACCATGGATTATATCTCACTCTCCTGAGGATAACACAGAGAGATAAAGAACGGATGTTGCTTGAACGCCAGCAAACATACACTGCAATGCTTTGTTGTACAATGATTCCCGAGTACGTGTTACTGGTCTGGAGTGGTAAAGTGTCCTACCATGAAGGACGCAATAAGTCTGCCCTCCCCAGAAACCTTTTGCAAAGGCTTTGGGAGTATATCCAGGAGAGCCGCGAATGCCAGGGCAAAGTAATCCTTTCACATGCTTGCTTTTAAACCATGTATAGTATTTTAAAAGGTACACTCACCGGAGGTCCCTTCTCCGCCTGCTGGGTCCAGGAGGCAGCCTTGGGTGGGTTCAGGGGGTACTGGCTCCAGGTCCAGGGTGAGAAACAGTTCCTGGCTGTCGGGAAAACCGGTTTCTCCGCTTGCTTGCTGTGAGCTGTCTACAACCTCGTCATCATCATCATCTTCTTCGTCCCCAAAACCTGCTTCCGTATGGCCTCCATCTCCATTGAAGGAGTCAAACAACACGGCTGGGGTAGTGGTGGCTGAACCCCCTAAAATGGCATGCAGCTCATCATAGAAGTGGCATGTTTGGGGCTCTGACCCGGAGTGGCCGTTCGCCTCTCTGGTTTTCTGGTAGGCTTGCCTCAGCTCCTTCAGTTTCACGCGGCACTGCTTCGGGTCCCTGTTATGGCCTCTGTCCTTCATGCCCTGGGAGATTTTGACAAAGGTTTTGGCATTTCGAAAACTGGAACGGAGTTCTGATAGCACGGATTCCTCTCCCCATACAGCGATCAGATCCCGTACCTCCCGTTCGGTCCATGCTGGAGCTCTTTTGCGATTCTGAGACTCCATCATGGTCACCTCTGCTGATGAGCTCTGCATGGTCACCTGCAGCTTGCCACGCTGGCCAAACAGGAAATGAGATTCAAAAGTTCGCGGTTCTTTTCCTGTCTACCTGGTTAGTGCATCTGAGTTGAGAGTGCTGTCCAGAGCCGTCAAAATGGAGCACTCTGGGATAGCTCCCGGAGGCCAATACCGTCGAATTGTGTCCACAGTACCCCAAATTCGACCCGGCAAGGCCGATTTAAGCGCTAATCCACTTGTCAGGGGTGGAGTAAGGAAATCGATTTTAAGAGCCCTTTAAGTCGAAATAAAGGGCTTCATTGTGTGGACGGGTGCAGGTTTACATCGATTTAATGCTGCTAAATTCGACCTAAAGTCCTAGTGTAGACCAGGGCTCAGAGACAGACCTACCAGGCACAGCTCCTCCTTGACTTCCTCCTTGCTCCTGGGCAGTAGTACTTTACTATTGACTTACACCCACTGTAAATTACTACTCATCTCTTGCTGGCTCTGCAACATTGGCTAGTGAGCAAGGAGGAGTGAAGCCAAGACTTCATTCCCTCCATTCTCTGCCCACTTGTTCTTTGGAAGAAGTAAGCAAGCGAGTAGCCTCACTGACTCCTGTGTGCCTGAACTGAATATCCAGGTAACTTGTGTAAGGAGTAGGAGTATCTTATTCCCTCTTGCTCCTTTACAGAGTCACAATCTAATCATAAGTGACTTGCCCAAGGTCACACAGGAGGTACTGTATGTGACAAAGCCAAAAGTTGAAGCCAAGTCTCCTGAATGCCAGACCTGTGCTTTAAGCACTAGTCCAGCCTTCCTCTGTGTTGCTCCGGAATCAGAGGAAAACAAATAGGGTGCTTGGGAGAGGAGGATGGGCAATGCACATCCCAGGATTTTCTTCCCAAATTCAGCTTAGGAGTCTGCTTTTCTGCTTACTGGGCTCTTACACTCTGGGTTCCGATAGTTTGTGAAGTATCAGTTTAGTAACCAGTAGGTCCTGTATTGGTGGATAGTCCTGTATTGGTAGACTATACCTTGTCCTTATAGGAGGACAGAGCTGATCATCTATTGGGTCTTTTTTCTTTCTAACTACTCTGGTTCTACAACGAGCAAGCATGTATGTCACACTTCTTTTCCTGCTAATCTCTTGGTATGGATTTGTGGTTTCTTTTTAATGCCTGGTTCATTAGATGGCATAATGTATGTAGAGCTTTTAGCTGTGGTTGAGGAAGGCTGGGAATGTAGAGGTTAAGGTTTATTACATCTGTCATGTTTGAGAACAGAGGGCCATATACTATTTCTTCCCTGAGTCCCTGCCCATAATTCCCATTGACACTGGAGTCACCTGCATGGCTGAGGGCTGTTTAAGGGCCTAAAAGTACTTTGTTTCTTCTCAGATGATCAGGATCGAGCCATAATCTAGACACCACTTATTTTAAACCTCATTAAACTACAGTTTGGAAACTTTTTGAAACTGCGATAGGAAATTATGACAAAGTACATAGGAATTTAAAATGCAGTGGACAACATCCCTGTCCCCCACCCCCATAGACGCAGACCGTACATTAAGAATATTCTGCAGTGTCATTTATTTTATAAAGTGTGACAAAGTTCCTCCTTTGCCTTGGTGGGTCCTGCACTTTTTGGAGGATTTTGCTCACCTCAGAGGTTCACAGCAGCCCTCAGTTTGGCCATTCTGCTAGAGGCTCAAATCTGTCATTCACTCAGCTAACCTCATCGCTGGCCAGCATGGGGGAAATGGAGAACAATCCCCACAATCTCTGTGTCCTACCTAGTGAGTCGGGGACAGGCCAGCTCCCTTTTCCAAATTAGACCTTCCCTTCTGGTGTTCTTCACAGACCAGGTCAACTCTTCCTGTGTCTGATCAGGAGTTGAGGGGGATGGGGGCAACCCGGGCCCAACCTCTACACCGGGTTCCAGCCCAGGGCTCTGTGGATAGTAGCTGTCTACATTGTCCCCTGTATCAGCTGTGTGACAGCTACAACTCCCTGGACTACTTCCCCATGGCCTTCTCCCAGCACCTTCTTTATCCTTCACTGCAGGATCTTCCTCTTGAAGCCTGATCACGCTTGTACTCTTCAGTCCTCCAGCAGCACACCTTCTCACTCCCTGCTCCTTGTGCGCCTGCCCCCCCGCCAACTGATGGTAGGTCCTTTTTAAACCAGGTGTCCTGATTAGCCTGCCTGCCATAATAGATTCTAGTAAGTTCTTAATTGGCTCCAGGTGTCTTAATTATCTTGCCTGTCTTAATTGGTTCTAGCAGGTTCCTGATTGGTCTAGGGCAGCCCCTGCTCTGGTCACTCAGGGAACAGAAAACTATTCATCCAGTAGCCAGTATATTTGCCTTCTACCAGACTCCCGTACCCCACTGGTCTGGGTCTGTCACAGAAGGTTACTCTATACTTGCTTCCCCATCCCAACATTCACAGCACATCATGAGGGAATAAACCCCTAAAAGCTTAGTTGTAATTTACATCTTTACTTCCTGCACATAGTAACAATAGATAGTTGAATTGAAAAGCCTTTTAAAATTCATAAATATATTAGTAGCCATTATCTAGGAGAAAACATGAGTCTGAATATAGGGCTTGATCCACCACAGTGTTTCTCCAACTTTATACCAGTATAACTCCCTTGAAATCAAGGGAGGTGCACTGGTGTAAGAGTGAAGTAGCAAGTGGCGAATCAGGCCCATAATATCTGAGGGTGACTACACTTAACCAAGAAGGCCACTATTTTCACTGGCCACTCATTTTGGGTGCTGCAGGTTGGGCACCAAGAAACTGAGGAAGTCAGAATGAGTGGGTACTTTTAAAAATCTAGGCTGAAATCCGATGTTCATTCTACAGAAAACCCTGCCTTAGGTCTTTTCATCTTTTCAGTGTAGCAGAAATGAGACTGTGTTTTAACTGAATATTGGATACTTTCTAATAACCTAATGTCCCAGTGATTTCCTTTGGAATTGTGTTTTGATGTTTAAAATACAGTACAAAACAAAACCTTCTCCACGGTTTATTTCTTTCCTGATGAAAACAATAGCATTGATGCCATAACATGTTAATCATTAAACTGAGTATAAGTAAAGCAGGTGTGCAAAGTGGAGTAGGTAATGCACAATGCTAAGGCTGTTAAAAGAAACCTCTGCAAACCTAACTCCATAGCCTAGGGGATGACTATGACACAGCAACACCAGTATCTGCTTTCATTGGCACCCTCTTGACAGCTAAGCTTTTTGGAAGGTTCTGCTCTGGGATTCAAAGACAATAAGCAAACTTGCTCAAGAAAAATAAAGTTTGCATTACTTTACATGTGAGATTTGACAGATAAAGTAGAGGCAGGTAATACACTGCTGTGTAATCCCTTACAAAGGTGACACAACCCCAAAGAGCTTTGATGCTGTCTGATTGCAAGCCTCATGAGAATTCTAGTGGAAAACAAATGCTGATGAGTTTATTTGACTCACCTTTCTACCTATTTGAATGCAGAAAGGACTCCTGTACAGTCTCGTCCCCTCTCTTTATTGTGCGGTTTGCTTTGTTTGTTTGAGTTTGAAACTGCCATTATGTGAAAGTGTTGCAAGTATAAATAATTTAGAAGATAACTCTGTGGGGATGCCACTTTCACTGCTTTTCTGCAGTAGCAACTCATTATGGTTCTGAGAACCAGCATTCCATAAGAACAATTATGCAACATCAGTACATGGATATTAACCAAGCCTGATAGATGGTGACAAAAAAATAATTTTGACATCTGTTTAATTAAATTTTTTTCACCTTTCTTAAAAAATATCTCCTCTCATGTGTAATGCACACAACTGCTTTGCATTTCCTACAAATATTTGCAGGCTTCTTGGATGGATGGAGGGAGGGAAGGCTGGGTATCTGGGTATACATAGATATCCATCAGGCTGTACGCATTTTTTCTGTTTGGATTGAAAATTACTTCCCCCCCAATAAGAGGCCATTGTGATACAATTACCTAATGAAAAGCGTTTGTTTCTAAAGGTAATCTAGTCAGTTAATATATGTTAATAAAGACAAGTGAACAAAAGGTAGTAAGTGGGTCAGACTCAGAAAGAATCCCTCCTGTTAAAGGGAAAAGAAAAGTTCATAATGGAGCTTCTCTTACTTTCACCCCATCATTTTAAGAATTGCTTTGCCAATCTTTCACAGCAAATAGTAATTTTAAGTGGCCCAACACAGAGCTCAGGTTGTGTGCACTCTATGGTAATGACAGAGTAGCTGCCCTTTCTGCAGTCAATAAGTCCAACAATTGAGTCTCTTTTTTCCCCCCTCCTGTGAGTGAATCAGTGCTGTTAGCCTGACTGACAGGATTGCTTATAGAAAGCGAACCCTTCACCCATGTTGACCTTATCCAGGCACTTTTGGGGTTCATAGGCCAGGCAGGTAGTATAGAAAACAGTTATAAGTAAAAAGCTGATTTTGATCTTGTGCACTCCATAAACAAGAGTGAGGAACTGTTGAAATAAACAATTGATAGGTATTGGGGTGTAACCCTAACACCTATATACACTATTTCAGGACTTGAATCTCAGTGCTGTATTCTTATAAACATGTTGCTTATAGAGGACAAAGAATTGTTCACAGCTATTTATTTTTTTACCAGAACCTCATAACATTCTGCCAGAAACATATTTACATTGTTAGTTAGTTTTCTGATTCTGAAATTCCGTCATCTTATGCTATCTGAGGGTAAGTTATGTAGAAGTGAAAAGTGTTTAGTAAAATTTAACAAGAAGGATCTCAAGAAAGGGGACTAAACGCCTCCTCTTAAAATAATGCCATGTCAAAGAAAAAGAGCATGGCCATGAGCCTAAATGCATTCCTCAGGAGCCAAATCCAGTCTGATTTAGACATTACACACCAACTTAAATATATGGGAGTTAGAATTGCTGGTGAGAAGGAGCAATCCACAACTAAAACAAACATTGCAGAGACTGCAAGCTACCATAGTAACAGTGCACTGATGAAAAGAAGTTTATGTATTAGACAGTGTTTGTTTACATAGATGGGTTTATAACCTGATAAATAGAATTGACTAATAAACATCTCAGGGAGACGTTATTCTCTTGGACATCCTCAAACACAATTTCTGCTCCTCCATGCCCCTTTAGGACTCCTCCCTCATTTTACTCCCGCTGTCCATAACCTTGGTGTGATCCTTGATCCTGCTCTTTCTTTCTCCCACATCTCCTCTGTCTTTAATTCAGCCTTTAGCAGTGTTAACCACATATGCTACTTCTGCTCATGCCTTCATCTTCTTTCAGCTTGACTACTGTAATTCCCTTCTCTAAAGCTTCTAAATCCCAGTTCTCCATGCCCCATTATGTGCCAAATGTTTCTGCCTCCTTGTCACATATACTTCAAACATGACAAAATCACCCCTATCTTTCAGAGAGCTCCACTGGTTTCCATTGTTCATTTCAGGGTCCATTTCAAAATTGTTTTTAAAACCCTGTAAAAGCCTGCTTCATGTCCTCTCTCTCTGTTTATCTAGTACTGGCCTTCTCCCATCCTGCCTAGTTGCACAATCTCATCCCCTTTCGTCCATCATCCTTTTCCTCTGCCGTTCCTTCCACTTGAATTAACCCTCCTGTATCACTGACTCTCCAGATACAGTATTTTCAAACTCAATAAAGACTTATATTTTCTCCCATGTTTATGGCTCTTAATTTCTCTCCCTCTGAAATATTTTTTGTAAATGAATTATCTGATTGTGTAAATTGTTATGGGATGGAGTTCATGTGAAAAATGTTGTAGTATACAGCATGATATATTATAAATATTAAAATAAAACTATGTTACACTGAAAATACCAGTTCAGAAAGTCTAATTTCCTAGGTAAGACTTAGGGATACATTTTTAATAGGGTTGAAGCCCTGCCTCTTTCATTTGGGGTGCAAAATTTACACCCACAAAATTTACATCCACAAGTTATTTAGAAGTGAAAAGTGTCTAGTAAAATCTTTACCTGCATTTTGTTCACCTGCAAATTTCTTGCAGGTGCAAGCTAAGCAGTTGGACATGTAGTTATCTGATTTGCATTTACAGTTAGTTAGTTAAAACTGTGAGGTTTGTATTTGAAATGTAGATGTAAAATTTGAGCCTGAAAAAATGGCATTTGTATTTTTTGTGGGCACCAATTTCACCCACCAAAGGGCGGCTGATCACCGAAATAATAGGTCACAGAGTGCTGAATTCATGTAGTCCACTTTGAAAATTGAGCAGTTGTTTTACATCGTCCAGAGTGGATTGGTGATTGAGGGACATATAGGAAATAGACATGGATGCCTCCAAGTCAGGCTTCTGTCAAGGTCCATTTGAAGATACCAGCTTTCTCTTTCGCTATTGACCATTGCAATTTTTAGTATATATTTTATTGAATCAAAGAACTAATATATTTCCTGAAATGTCTCTGGAAACTCAGATGATACAACACAGTCTAGACTCTCTTAGGCTAGAATTTACTAGGATTAAAGCATATGTGGCATTGCTGGAGTCTGTTAAGCCTCATGTGATTTATAAAGTTATAAAATATATATTTTATGATTACGATGATGCTAAAAATTTTGTGGATGATAATGTAGTCACATTGGAAAGACTGGATATAATAACTGTTGGAGATTCAAGAAGAAATACACTCCTTTGCCAGTTGATCTGGCTTCTAGAGGTTAAGATTGTTTTGACTCCTTAGTCATTGAGTGTTTGTATTTTGTTTCTTTTATTGCCTTGCTGTGGACTTTATCGTGCTAAAAGTTTGCACGTGTGTGAGTCTATATTTTTGACCTCTATTAAATAGTTAAATATTATATTAAATGAGAACTATCAGGTTACAAATTGTGTATATTTAGCAATACACAAATGTTACAAATAAATTTTAATTATTCAGACTGAAATATAATATTCTAATTGAGTTTTCACTCTCTTTGCTGTTGATTTATCTTTCTATGTTTTTCTTAGTTTGTATACTGAAAACAGAATGAAAAAGGACAATTCACTTTCACTTTTATTTAGTCAGTTCCTTGTCAATTTCACCTTCAGATTCTCATGCCCTAGCACAGTAGTGCCCAAACTTTTCCTGTCATGTTCCCCCTCCCCTTACCAGTAATGGAATCTGTCCGCCCCCAACAGCCCCCTCCCTTACTGCACAGTGGGCTCAGCAATGTAACATGGTCTGAAGGGCGGAGCTGGCCTGGGGGTAGAGAGGGAATGAGGGCAGAGCTAGCCGGGGGTGGGGGGTGAAGCAGAGCTGTGGTCAGGGCCGGAGCAGGGCTGGGGGCAGAGCAGGAGGTGGAGCGGAGCTGCAGCTGGGGGCAGAGCAAGGCTGGGGGGGTGCTCCCTCCCCACCCCATGTGGGGTCTGGCTCGTGCCCTGATGCATGCCCCTCCGAATATTCCTCCGGGCCCCTCTAGGGGGTGCACACCCCACAGTTTGGAGACCATTGCCCTAGCACAATGCAGCAATGTTTGGATTGAAAATACTGCAAGAAAAGACTTATCAATCTGTATTCTTAATTTAATAACCCCTTTTCATACATTAAGACTGTTACGTTGAACAGGTGGTTAGCATTATCTGTGAGTATTAAACTACAAAAACTTTGCTCAAGTACTGTTATGACGCAGTTTTTCAGATGGTCTTCTTAAATATGCCAGAACTATTACTGATGTATCCAATTTGAATGTACACATCCTTCATTGGTACCCACCACAGACCAGCTCTATAGCTGGTATAAATCAGCATAGCCTCATTAACTTCAAAAGAGCTGCACTAATTTACATCAGCTGAGGATCTGGCCCAGTATGTGAAATGGCATACAGTCGTGCTGACTGTCCACACAGCGTCAATGGGACTATTTGAGTGCTTAAAATTAAGCACGGGTAAAAATTTCTAAAGCACATAAGTCCTATTTTCAAAAGTGGCTTAGGGCTAGATCCACTAGGGGCCTTCAGTACCTAAACTGCCACTTCTGGCACCTAAAATTTACATCCTCAAAACCCCCACTTGGCTGCCCCCTAACCTGAAGGCACCTAAGGTTGCCCCAAATAAAGTCCCCTAGGCACCAGAGTTTCTGTTGGTGGGCATGCTCACAGCCACCTAGCTCATCCCTAAGCCCTAGAGATCAAGGATGAAATCCGCACTTTGCCTGAGAAGAGCAGGGGCTTGAACCTCCCAGAAGAGTGCCCCAATCACTGGGCTAGAGAGTATCCTGGGGCAGGGGCCTCTCAAGCTCTCTTCCTAAAGCTGTTCCATTTTGTATAAAATAATTAACTCAAGCACTCAGCACCTTGGAGGATCAAGCAGCCTACAGTTGCCAGTTTTATGAGCTCAAACGCAGGTTGATGTGCGTACAGTTGGATGCGCTCCCCACAAGTGGTGCAGTTGCAATTTTTGAGACCTACTCAAAACTTGCCCAAATAGTCAGAATATTCTGAGTTAATGCTGAAAATCCATCCATAACCTTTATTAAAATGATGTAAGATCACATACTGTTTCAAAACTTCTCCCATAATGAGTTACAGAGATACATAGAAAAAAGAAAAGGAGTACTTGTGGCACCTTAGAGACTAACACATTTATTTGAGCATAAGCTTTTGTGAGCTACAGCTCACGTCGTCGGATGCTGTAGCTCACGAAAGCTTATGCTCAAATAAATTTGTTAGTCTGTATCTGCAAAAAGAAAAGGAGTACTTGTGGCACCTTAGAGACTAACATGGCTGCTACTCTGAAACCAGCGATACATAGAGAGACTGACGGATTTGTTTAATTTCATGACCGATATTTCATTTCTATATACACTCATGACAATGGGAAAATATCACAACACTGTCCAATGTTGATTAAAGATATATGACCACCACATATAATGGTAATTTCATATTCCTTTTTATGATATAATTTCCTTTTTTTATGGCATATTAAAGTGACAGTAACCAGGTTGGCAAGCCTAAAATGTGAAACCAGATGCTTCGCTAGTTAGCCAGCCTTTAAAAATAAAAAGAGAGAAAGTTTGCATTAGTGTTCATTTGCTCCTCAGCTGGGGGACCCACCAACAGCAACCTTAGAGACAAGTGATGCAATTCGGGACGAACTCCCACCAGCCCTCTGTAATTCTTGTGAGCCAGCTGGGTATTGAAATTCATAAGAATCCACCTCTTTGAGTGCTTCAGAGAGCACAAACCTTGTCAATTTCAATCCTCGGCTGGTTCAGAAGAATGGAGCCAGCAGAGAGAACAGAGGGGTGGTGCAACATTCACATGTATGTCCTCAATCACAACAAATGCAAAACTCCAGGGCCCCTGCAGAGCTCCAGCCAGCTCTATCCCTGACTTACCAGCTGTGCTTTGCATTTACCTCTGATTACCCAGTGAGGCTGACTGGGTAGTAGGGAATGAGCCATGAGGCAAGCATGCATGTGGGAGAGTGAGCAGTCTCACCTTTTTTGTTTTAATTTTCCTTTCTCTGAGGCCTGCACAGTTTGGCTTACAGCAGTTTCGGCCCCTGTTATCATAGGCACAACATTAAAAGAAACATTTGCAATAAAGTTTTTAATAGACTCTCTAAGGTGGTCCTAAAACATTGTTTCGGTGATACATATAGGATACACTCAATACACAATGGTGTGGAAAGATATAAAGGCTTTATCAGCATGAGACTGGGATGACCTGAGTACATCCCTCCTGCCTTCACCACTCCTGAATAATAATATTGCTAGGACCCCATTATGCTAGGCGCTGTACAGACACTGAAGAAAAGCCTACCCCACTGAGCTAGCAATTCTCATGTCGATAACCCCTTTGAACATGCCACGCACTCATGCTGAGCCTCAAGACTCTCCTCTTTGATAAAGCCTGCTTACCATAAGCGGAGTGATCAAAGGGGTGAAATGAACATGATCATATATGTATATAAAACCTAAACAGAGCCTCCTATAACCAAGCAAGAGCAAGGAGTAGAAAAGTATGGACATCACTATGTAGCTACAACTTACTTGGGAAGTGATTAGGTACTTCAGTGATAGGTGCTGTAACATGTGGGTGTGTGTTCTGAGATTATATATATATATTCTGTCCATTACTCCTAATTGTTTCACTAGTTCCCCTTCCTCTCGTGTATACTTTAGTAGCCACCAGCCAGAGAAAGTTATCTATAGCTAAATTAAAACATTCTCCAATTATTATGGACTGTTGCTTAATATTCTATTGTTCCACTGACAACATAGTTTTTAATGTATCATTTTATGCTATGCTGTAGAAGATCATCATTATCCTGCCTCCCTTAGGGCCTTGGCTGTGCAAGTATTTATTTGTTTCCACAAGCTAACATGTGCTCATCTTGGAAGATCGTGGTGCTGCAATTCTTCCTCACTCAACTCGCCCCCCCCCTTTGTTTTTTAACCCTTTTCCTCCTCTTGTCAGCCTGCAGTATTAAGGAGTCTGAGTATGGCATCTACCTGGTACGCACCCATCTGAAACGCTGAACACATACTGGCTTCTTAGCAAACGTTCTACACGCAGGGTTATGCACCCCTTAACACGGTAACTCCGTGCGGCATCTGCTTGTGGCCTACAGAATTTTTTTCCCTTTAATAAACTTGAGACTGGATGAAGGGGTCAGCTTCACAGAGGTGACTCTGCAGTTGCTTCTGTGGGAGAGATGGGAGCTCAGCACCCCACTTCGGGTACTCAGCACCTTATTGAAGCTGCTCCGCTCCTTGCAATATGACCCTGAACAGAACTTTACTCCATGCTGTCAAGGTGATGTTCTGACTGTAATCATGCCAAAATCCATTGCTTATTAAATACCTTTTCCCAAAATGTTTCTCAAAAAGAAACTGAGGTTGATATAAGCTGGAAGTGTCTGCCACAGAAGCTCTGCCTCTGCATCAGTGTGAACGTCTTTAGGATTAGCAGTTCTCAGACTTTCAGTCGTGTGTTTCTATACATTTATTTTGGCTGTAGATTTTGTAAACTAAGCTGTTAAGATCCAATTTCCTAAGGTCCACTGGTTGATAGGTAAAATACATATTTCCCAGCCTAATCCTTTTTCCTTCAGATTTGAAGCTTTACTGACAATGAAAAAAATATACAAGCATGGCCAAGACAGGACAGTGGCTACAAAGAATAGTTCACTTTGGACAAAATTTGCTGTCAGGGTAAATGGAGCATTCCTTCTGAACTCACAGACTGGTGGTGCATGTGCAGGTTGGTTGTAGATGGTTGCTACAATAAGGCTTCTTTCATACAGGTGTGTTTATGCCCCAGGCTTGCTGGCCACAGTCCATTCCATTTACAGAAGCTGAATTAAACAATAACTACCACATTGCAAAAAGAAGAAGGGAGGGGGGAAAGGTGAGCGTCAAAGGAGATGCCTGAGAGCTTTGTTAGGGCCAAGAAAAACCCTGTTGCAGTTGTCAGAGCTTGTTGATGTTGCAGAGAACGGCACTTTTTTTTTTTTTCGTCTGCTGGATTTTGTGGTTCTGCCTTAGGAAAGAAAGTAAAATAGAACGGAAGAACAAAGTCCTACTCTATAAATCAGCAGCTGCTCCTTGCCAGATCAAAGGAGTGACATTTTTGCTCCTGGACTACTTGTCCACTTTAGGTGCTTGACAGACAGCTAACAGCTGGCCTGCTACACAGCATAGGCGAATCGAGCTACATCTTCTTCAGAATAGATGACAAGCTAATCAGAGATATCCATAACATGGGACATGTGAGTGCACCTTGATCTCTTCAGACACATCCAATACATAATTGCTAAACATTTTTGTGCATTTTTGGCAAGTTAATACTTCGGTCGTTTCCGCTGAGAAGTAGGATTCGGAATGAATATGTTTAGTTCATCATGAAGATGCAAAGTTAAACAGAGGTTAAATTTATAGCTGAGCTCTCCCCTTCAGGTTAATTTATAAATAGCTGAAAACTGAATATGAACTAGTTAGGAATTTCTGTAAGTGACTTTAATTTGATTGACTATCACAAAAATATGGATTTTCAAAAATGCCCAAAGTTAGGATCCCAAATCTGCATTTAAGGGCCTGAATAAGTGGCCTGATTTTTTAAAGTGCTGAACACTTAGCAGCTCCCAGTTTTCAAAATCTGATCCTGTGAGTTTAACATGACAAATAACACATCTTGAAATTCAAGTGTTAGTTAAGAATCAATAGAAAGGTCTGAATTCACTTTTAATGTGGACAGTCCAGTGCAAGCAAAGTAGAGTACATGCCAAATTAGCTAAAATTGTGTTCAGAGTCTCCATAAGATGTATGTATACAGACCTGGAATTTTAATGTCAGTAGTAAAACTTTCAAAGTAATTTAGTTTCTAGTTGCTTCCCATTTGCAATAAATCAAGTACAGGATGAGGTAATATACTACAACTTATGTCTATTGACTTAGCATTTTATCTTTAAGATATGAATAGCTAAGGAACTCTGTCTGTTTGTCTCCTCCCTTCCTTTCAAGTACCTTTGAAAGATCGGTTTTACGGTGCATGATAAATAACCATATATGAATAATCTGATGGCATTCTGAAAGAGTAACAGACATTGCTACAAAAATCATGACCTGCTGGGATGCTTTGTTATGTGGTATGAGGTGTGATTACATTCACTGAATTGTGTTTATTATCATTCAGAATTCCAAGGGAAATAAAAGATAATTTCCTACCTAGGTTAAAATATCATGAAAGCTTATAATGAAAAATCTGTGTGTAGAGGTTTCTTTGTGTAGCGGGAATTCTTCATTAAACTCACTGTTAACAGATTTATTCCTCTAACTGGTTCTCATTCATGATGCGGTTTCACAGTATATTTGAAATCATGGGTAATGCAATCCCCTTTCCACTGTACAATTTAACAAAGTACAAATGGGGTTGTACTCAGTCATGGAGCTAGCTCACTTTTTATGGCCAAAATGGAATTGTAGCAATGAAGATACAACTTTTACTCAGATAAATTAATTGCACTCTACAGGATATGACTATTAGACAACATATGTAAAGTGGCAACACTAGGCTTACGTGACCTATGTGTTAGCGTATGGTCCCCCCCTTCCAAGGACACAGATATGCGCTCAGCCCGCCAGCCATGGAGCCAGGGCACCAATCCATATTGTCATGCATGGTCCCATCTGACTCCAGCAGGTCACAGCACACAGCGATTTCTCCATCTGCACGTCCCATTCGGAAAGCTATGTTTTGGCTCCACCTCCTGGCTTCCTGCTACATGCAGTGGAGGAGGTCACCAGGGGCCACTGAGCACATAAACAAGTATGTGGAAGTGGGCAGAGGCAGGCAGCCAGGACGAGGGATTACTGTGTGCCCGTTGAAATGGGGGAAAACAGTCAGGAGTGATGATTGTATTGGGTTCTGCAAAACCTAAGGTCAACACTGTATGTTTCAGTCTTCACTTTCTCTGTCTACAAAAAAAAATGGTTTCATTTTCTTGCCCCCAAACTACTGCAGAGGGGAGATTCCCATACAGTCCACATGTGCAAACACCTACTGCGTGGAATAAACAAGTGTAACTCTGTAGCATTTGCACTTTCAGTTTATGTACTACAAGCACAGGCTGTTAAAACAAAACAAAAAACCCTCAAACTCTTGGCTTGAGCCCAATCATTTTCCCATGCTCCAGAATATAACCTGGTAAAAGAGCTACATGTTTAAAGACACACATTTTCTGTGAGCTAAATAAATACCAGTGTTGACAACTCTCATGATTTTATCAGGAGTTTCATGGTATTTCATGTTTAACTTAAGTCCCATCTCCCAGAGAAAAAGTGGTTAGGTGAGAATCTTGACTTTCTTTCTTTCTTTCTTTCTTTCTTTCTTTCTTTCTTTCTTTCTTTCTTTCTTTCTTTCTTTCTTTCTTTCTAAAGTAAGTTTCTAGCCCTCATGCTTGTGGATAAATGCTTGAAAATGTAACTCAAGTGTTCCCCAAAGTCTCAAAAAAACAGAAGGTAAATAAAGATATATATATATAGATATATATATAGATATAATGATTTTTAAGTCACTCTCATGCTTTTGGGCATCCTGTCTCATGGGTTTTGAACATTTGGGATTGGCAATACTGAAATACACAGACTTTTGAGTGCTCATAGTGTAATTTCCAAAATTGCCACTTTCTATGAGGGTGATACTTTTATAAGTGACATACAAGACATGGCAGAGGTCTGTGGAACCATCAATGAACAAAGACTATCTAATAGGCAGCCAGCCCTGCCACTTTTAAAATAGCCTAATCTTCCCTGGGATACTTACAACGCCTCTAACAAAGTTATCCAATCCTGTGTTAAGAAGTTTTGTCAAGAAATACGTCCCTCTTTTTTCCCCTCTTTGAAAATCAATCATATAAGTGACTCCACTGCTCAATATTCTTAACTTAAGGAAGCCTTTTTGAGTGGCTCACATCCAAGTGTCTACATTCAGCTTTATACTTTCTTATAAGGAATGCTGCACATAAGAGTTGGCAAACAGGTGTGGCATAGAGTCAGTGAAGCAGAAACAAGGGGTTTATCAGCCATTTTTATATATTCACACATACACAAAAGGACACCTAAACCTAATTCTGTCAGTTCAAAACACACACTAGAGTGAAAAGGTTAAACAAACCAAGATGGTTAGATTTCAGCTGCAAAAATAAAAATCTGATTGATAAACAATGAATAGTTTTAAAGGGGGGGTATATTTATAGATATTAAAACGTTGCTGCAGTTTTAGTCTCTCAGATTCCACGCTTCCAGATAGCTCTGTTCCTCTGAAATTACACATTCAGGGTATGGTAGGAATGAGTCAGATACATAAGCATCATGAACAGTGCTCAGCAAAAAAATCACAACGAAATTAGAAAACCTTTCCATGTGAATTTTTTTGTCCATTTCATTTCAAAGTCACAAAATATAATTAGATTTCACAACTAACCAGACAAATTATGTGTTTTTTCTCAGAAAATTGTTGAGTGACAGTGGGCTTAGTTTAAATGGAAACCAAAAAAGGTTTTGAGCCAAAACATTGACATTTTTCACAGTTTGAATGTTGAAATGTCATTAGGACGAAGATTAATTCTCCCATCAAAAATTACAGACATTGGAGTTTTTACCTGTTTTAGGCCCATATTCAGCAATGCACGGAAGTACGTGTTTAAATCCCAGTGAGTGTTAAGCACATGCTGAAGGGCTTTGCTGAATGGGGGCAATGTGAAAACAGCCATTTCATGCAGTGTTAAGTGCCATGTAATGATGTTAAACAAACCTGCCAGGAAAAAAAAAAGTGTATTATATTTTGTGAACAAACTATCACTACTTACTCCTACCACTATTTGTGAACAACAATTTTTTTTTACGCAAAACAAAACTGTATTTTGCTTTGATACATGGAGCACTGAATATTTCAAAAGATTCCACTGGATGGCTCAGGGTGGTGGAAATGGGATGCAGAGAATTTTACTCTTAGTTAGCGGCTTGTAATCTAACCTGATATGGTAGTGGCCAAAACTATGAAAGGGCACAGAGCCCGGGTTACTATCTTACCCCTAGAATTGACACCTCCTAATTCAGGGTTGAGGCACATAGGTTGAGCTTTGTGGAAAAACTTGCAGTAGCACGCTCACTGTTGTATCTAGTAGCTGGGTCGAAGACTTCAGGCTCCAGGGCTCTCAGTCTGGTAACTTTCATAAGTACTAAGGGACAGATTTTCAAAGGTATTTAGGTGCCTAAAGCTGCAGTTGGCTGCCGAGTGGGATTTTCAAAAACACCTAAGTAGGTTAGGTGCCTAACTCCTATTGATTTGGATTGACTGGATTGATATGGAGAGGCATCTTTAGCTGCCTAAAAGCCTTTGAAAATCAGGCTCTGTTTGTATGACAAGTTTTACAACAGCACAGCTGCAGCTATGCTGCTGTAGTGCTTCAGTGTAGACACTTGCTACAGTGGCAGAAGTGGTTTTTCCTTCACTGTAATGAGTCCTCCCCCCCCCCCCCCCGGAGGCAGTAGCTAGGTCTACGGAAGAACTCTTCCATCAGCCTAGCAGTATCTATACTGGGGCTTAAGTTGGGTTAACTACATCTCTCAGGGGTGCGAATTTTCGATAGGCCAGATCTCACATTTAATAATAAAGAAAATATATTAACATGATTATTATTATAATTATTATTACTTGTTGTTATTAAGTTAGTGCCACAATCCTTAGTGAGCTGTAGCTCACGAAAGCTTATGCTCAAATAAATTTGTTAGTCTCTAAGGTGCCACAAGTCCTCCTTTTCTTTTTGCGGATACAGACTACCACGGCTGCTACTCTGAATCCTTAGTCAGGATCTCTGTCCTTTACAAACACCCAGGCAGACATGGTTCCTGCCCCAAACAGCTTACAATGTAACTTGAGACAAGGCACTGCTGTATTTAGTCTTTGGAGTTGACTGGAAGTGTATTCTTTTTGTTGATCTATTCCTTTCTCTTTTTTTCAGTGGTAAAGAGTTGAGGGTCTTTCTATGCATGCAGTGAGTTGATTGATGTAAAGAATTTTTGTTATTTTAACATGTCATTGTCTGTTATGGATATTTTAAGTGGAATCAAGAGAGCATAGTGATACTGAGGAAGTTTAGAGCTAAACTCTGTGGCCTCATATTCTACCTCCTTCTTCTCAAGAAGGGAAATTCACTTTGCTGTGGAGGACCAGCACACTCCACCACTTAGGTCTCACATTGCCAGCCTATAACCTAAGGTAGTGACTGGGGCTGAATGCCACTCTGTGCTTCAACCAGCCAGTCTGGTCCCAGGTTCGGGATGAATTTTATATTGCCAAACATTGCTGTTTTTCACCCACGTAAAACCAGACTGTTGTGGCCTTATGCAGGTGAAATGAATTTCCTCCAATAGCCTTACAGTGGGGTTGAAGCAACCTGCCCAGTATAGGTCAGTGCAGGATCTAGTGCACTTGCAGATACTAATCCCCGACTGACTCACAAATGGAATGAGCCATATCTTAAAAAATGAAATTTTGTACAATGAAACCAGTGGCAAACGTCAAAAATTGTATTTTAATGTGTCATGCTTGAGCATGCAGACCAAGAGATCTGTATCTTCTGAATATTTTCTTTTGCAGTTTGCATTAGTATTTCTCTGAAATTTTAGCAGAATAAACAATGGTTTATCATAAAATTAAAATGTATTATGTAAATGTGACTTTAAAATCATTCTGAAGTGACTTCAGATAGAATATCGTAACTACATGTATTGATGCAATTAAATATTGTGTATGACTTCTTACAAAATATAGAACACAGGTTTGTGTTTAAAAAACAGTGATGTCATTTGAATAGCTGCAATTTTTACAAATATTAGAATGGTGCTAATTAGAGATGAGAAGAAGCTTAGGTCAGCTGGTCTGCCTAAGCAAAATGCCTAACTACACTTAAGATATTCTGCGAACTGTAGAATTCACTAGTTTACTGCTCTTTTTTTGGCTGAGCACAGATAAAACACTGTGAAGTAATGAGATTTCTTTTAAATGTCCACATGTTGATCTGTATCCTGTTTGACTTGCTCACACAAAAAGCTCCAGTGAAATTAGTGGAACCACTTGAGTGAGAAAGGCGAATAGATTTTGACCCTGTGTCATTTATGTGACTGCTTTATGTAACAATGTTAACAGAAATACCTCCTTTCATAGCCAATGCCTACTGTTTGAATTAGTAGGGGTGGTAATCTGAAATCTGCAAGATGATGGGAGTGAGAGTTGCATTATACATAGTACACCAATTACATGTATTCTCCTTAACAATACATGCCTCGTTTATCATTCCAGGGTAAGGGCCAAATTCTGCATGTGTATGAATGTAGAGCTTGTGAAAGGTATCAAATTGACAGCCTGGAGGCTGAAGTCCCCTCTTTATACCCAGAACAGGTATGGCACATATAGCAGCAATGTGAGCTTCACTCCTACACCGCTGCCAATGTGCCTGAATGTTAATATGGATGGAGAGAGGAAAGATGGTTATGTGGATGGTGGACTGGACAGATCACAGGATGGGGAGTGGAGAAATCTAGGTTCACGTTCTGGCTTTGACACAGACTCCCTGTATGGCCTTGGGCAAGTCACTTAATCTCCCTCCGTATCAGTTCTTTTCTATAAACTGGGAACAACAATAATGCTACCTTTATCCTACCTTTTGTTTATCCTGGCTACTCAGACTGGGACAGGAAATGTCTCTCATTATGTGTTTGTACAGGACATAGTGAAACAGGGCCCTGATCTTCGTTGGAACTGCTATGTGCTCCTAGAATACAAATAATTATTATGATTAATAATAGAGCAGTTCTCTCCATTGGAGATGATTCGTTCACCTTTTCCTTTTCAGTCTTTGCTGGCTGGGTGAAGGCAACCATCAAGGCTGGCAATTAATGCTAAGGAACAGAGCTGTGAATTCCTGTTTTATAGGGGCCCAAATAATGCTGAAAATAGTGTTATTTGTACTTTTGTTTAATTTTTTCACTGGTCTTGTAATATCCCTTAAAAACATTTCTGCCAAAGTAACATTACAGTGTTTCTGTAATACATGAACTGAAATATTTTGCGAGGACTAGATCTTGCTTTATTTTGATCCCAAAAATAACACCCTGAGGCATTTAAAAGAAAAGCCTTCCGAAAATGTAAAGTCTAGACTCTAGGGCAGGGACTATGGCTTCCATTTGTCTATTATGCATCATTCACATTGATGGTGCATGAAAATTATAATACACAAACACTATTCTGTGCATTTCTGCCAGTTGTGCTGGCAGTTTATGTGATGTAGTCATTGCTAATGAATATTGGACCTGATTTTCAGCCTGAACTGAACTCTACATCTGCTTTTGCATCTGCAGTTTTATTGATACAAATAATTTCGGATGACGTTTTGCAGATATAGTTACTTGAGGGCATAAGTGATGCAATTTTAGGCTGGGATTTTCAAAGGGAATTAAATTTCAATGGGATTTGGATGCCTAACTCTCCTATGCTCCTTTGAAAACCTAGATGTCTAAGTACTTGTCTGTACCCCTGCCCCCTACAGCAAGGTACTTGCATGTCTAAGTGACATCAATTGCTCTTGCAATTTTTTGTATGTGCAAAATTGGAGGAACAAAAAGGAGCGCCTAGAAAGTAGGGTTCAAATTCAAGTGCTATGTTCATTAGCAATTATATCTATGGTGGTCTTTCAGCATTTACTGGAAATATGTGGCTTTATAATTTAGTACAAGTCTCCCTAGTGGATTTTTTTCTGTAAGGCAGTACAGCTTTGGGGGCTCACTTTCAGGGCTTCAGCTTCCTCATCAAAAAATACCTCCTGAATCATCGAGTAGTTCATACAGAAGAGCTAGAATTACTCCTATGGGTTTAATAAACCGAGGGCAAAATGTCTTCCTTTGGAAGTGAACGGCTGGCAAGTGCATGCAGAAACAGAGGCTGGGTTTTCAAAATTCATCCCATAAAGCCAGTATCCTGGTTGAATACGTAACACTGTCAAACCAAATTTTGTATGCTCATACATGTGAGCCAGTTGAGTCACTTTACTTTCCGGACTTAAAATGTTCTCAATGCCCTGCATTGTTGTGTAAACCCCATTGAAAAACCACTTCAGAGGACGCCCATTTTTTTACTAATGTAAACATTCTGACCAGTATCCAAAGCTATGACCTCTAGGTGAACCTTTAACCTTCCCCTTAATTATTTGTTTGAAGGCAGTGTGGAGTTCTCCTGCTGAGACTGAAGAACCATAATGCCTTGCAGCCCTGTGAGTAAGGGAGTGTTGGGAGGGAAGTGGAAAGGGACATAAATAAGGGGACCACCAGATGTAAATAATAAAAGTGGTTGGGGTTTAAATAAAAACTGAAAAAGCAATTTAGTTGCCCTAAAGAGTGGCTGGATTGAAGAAAATAGGGGCTCGGAAGACAAAAAGTGGGGGAGGGTCTCTTGTCTATGATTTTTTACAGGCCGCCCAAATAAGCACTCATTGCATTCTTTAAAACCTTGCCATCTGTATACATCATTAGAAGCTCATAGGAGAAGAGAAAACAGTCTTATCAGGCTTTTCTCTTAATCTCTATTGGCCTTAACTTTAGCTGATAAAAGGCATGCTGGATACAGAAGGTTCAGGTCAGCCCCCATTTGGTCAACTTGCTAACATTGCTGGAAAGCAGCTAAGCAAATTAAGTCCTATCAGAGACCTTTGTCTTTGGGGACGGAAACTGTGTCTAGAAGTCACAGTGTTAGAGTAGGAAATACCTCCACCAAGTTGAAATCACTGCTAGCTGAAGAAATGAGCAACAGAATCAATTCTTTGTTTTTATTTTTAATACTTGAAGTCTCCTCTTGACTAATTCAGAGGCAGGATGACATTTTTGACAACTGAGCTACACTTTCCTTGAAGAATAAAGAATGCCTTTGTTTTGGATGTAAACATAGAGATGCAAAAAAGCCCTTTGGTGTTATTTGTAGCATTTATGCATCTGTCTAATGGAATTCCCACCAGTGTGATTACAGGAGATCTAAACAAAGGTGTACTGTCTTTTGTTATCTTTGATGGACTTTAACCTGAGGGGAGCGACACAGTGGCTAGTATAGTATATGTCGGCTGCCCAGCTGTGTAAGTGTTAGAATTCTACGAAGTGAGCTGATTAATTGAATTTTCCATTATTGACTGAAAAACTCCCATTAACTTCAGTGGACTTTGGATCAGGCCCAATGGCAGTTAAGGAGGCTGTTTTGGATGATGAGCATGTTAGTATTTCTGAAGAGGATTAAACACTAGTATTCAACTTCATTAGCACTCCTTAAGGGTCACTAGACTGAAGTCTGAACTGTGAAATACCAGACAAAACCTGAACATAAGCTTGAAAGTGTTCTTAAAACACAAAGAACAGGGATAAAAATAAAAACAAGTGTGGTTTGTGAGCGATAGAAAATTGCCTTGTTTTGAATAAATTGTATAAATAATATGGGGGGGGTATTTTTACTGGGTTTGAGCTGATGTGGATTGCTGTGCATTAAACTAACAGAAAATATGCAAGCACTTTTTTTGTGGGTTACCAACCAAATTAAATTCAGGCTTACTAGCCAAACAACTGGCTTTACCTAATGCTCAAACGCTTCGGCCACTACTCCAGCTATGGTACCTGATTTGAGGAAAAGTTCTTTTGGGCCTAATATTAAACACATGTACCTACAACTCCCTCTTTCTACTGAGTTGAAAGGTGCCTCAGTTTATGGTCAGCAGTTGCTTAATGCTCTGCCTTGGGTGTCCCACTCTTGGCTGAAAAGGTCGCCCCCAGCTGGCACTGACCTCTAAATGACCCCTGACTTTACAGGCTTAAACTGCAGGAGTTGCAGAAGAGCAGAAGTCTTTCTGGGCCAGCACTTATTGCTGCTGTGCTGGTGATAAAACTTCAGACAGCCTAATTGATGGCTTTGCTGACCTAACAATACCTTGTGAAAGCACAGAGTGGCAAAGCCTGGTCTTCATTTATGGCCAGCTGCAAGGGTAGCTGAATCCCCTATGATGAAGAAAAAAAAAGTCTTCTAGCCTGTGAACTTTAACCAGGTTCCTAGTTACTCTAAGAAGTTAGAGAAACAATTGTCTTGTAACACAAGTTTTCATTCACATTTACTTGTTCACAGCCTTCTGGTAGATCCAGTCTTAAACTGGCTAGTAAGATAAGCATGTTAACAAGTTACAATTTCTGAGCACTTTCAGGGAAATCTTCTAAAGTGAAGTTATATATTTTTTTACATGCTGCTGTATTGCACTGAATCCCTGCCAGAGTTAAAGCAAAGGTGTTCTTAAAAGACAGAAGCAAGCTGATGAATGGACTTCTATTCTTTCTGTTCTGTTTTAGGTTTATTAATGCCAGAAGAAGAATAGTACAGCCTATGATTGACCAGTCAAATCGAGCAGGCAAGTTCCAAGTAGTATCTGTATTCAAGTCCCACAGGCGCAAATCCTCATCAAGTTATTCTTCAGGAGTCCCATCACCTGGTAAATAAATGCCTCAACTAGGCATTCTGGGAGATTATTTTTTCTTATGTCCCCAGAATTCCGCTGTAGGAAGCAACTTCACTAATTGGTGCTAATTGGAGATTTCCCACCCTGACTCTACTGAAACTGCTTTTTATTTTCTCTCTGAATTGGTAATTGGGTACAAGTACTAGTGCCACAAGCAGTTTGTTTGACTGTGAGCTCTTGAATTACTCATTGCTTGTCTGCATCCAATCAGCAGGACAATCTCATTTTCTTGCTACCCACAACTCCTTGGTGTATGCATTGCTTTCACTTCTGTAGGGCTAGCTGTAAAACTCATTGTATCCATTCATTTGCTTTGACTATTCACAATATGCAACTAGCGTCTGACATGCTACCATACTGACCAAAAAAAATTATTAAAAGATTATTACTTTTGTTTAAGAATGCACCAAATCTATTCCCGTTAACATACATGATTTCTGTAGCAACATTTTTATTTTTTTTTTAGAGTCTTTTAAAACATTCATAAGCCGTAACTGTTCAGAACTACAACTGGTACAGTGCTAATCATTCTACTTTGTAATATGCATTTCCTTAGCTTACGAGGGAGTTGTGGTTTCCTGCAATGAGGTTATGGGATAAAACTGTTCTCCATGTGGTGATGACTGTTGTCACTAACAAGGGCTTTAACTTGATGGTGATTTCGCCTGCTGCTTCACTTTAAAGATTTGAAAAGGTTATTAAGCCTTTGGGAAAATCTTCCCATGTGGCATTAAATTTCTTTTCCTCTAACAGGTGAAAAAAAGGGGGGAGAAAACCCTAAAGCAACTAACCACACAAAACACTAAACCAAATACAAAGTGTATCTGTAAACATGAGCAGTGATGTCCACACACGTTAGAGTAGGTGACTGTATGTTTTTATGTTTTAAAATAGTAATAGATTTGACCACAAGTGTCTTGCATTGCCAACTCCAGATGCTCGACTTTAAATAATTAGTAAGGAGTACACTAGGTCCTTATTTCATTAAGAAAAATACCTAGTGCTGAGAGGCACTTCCACTGTTCTGCATTAAAGGTAAGTAAAGAAGCAGATCCTATGCAAGAGGACTGACTTGACCAACTTGTTTATTAGGCCCCCCGCATAACATTGTTATTCTATAGTCCTGGTAACATAATCAGCTCATAAAAACACAACCTGTTTTTAAAGCGACAGCCAAGATATTGTATATAGTGTTTCAGTG